>NW_020204669.1:5651-10176 GCF_001531365.2 Cynara cardunculus var. scolymus
CCTTGATGGTTCTATAGACATTGAAAATCCATTCTCTGAAGTTGATTTGTACTTTGATTGCTTCCACAATGCCAGACACTTCACCTATCCTTAGATGCCCTCTTTGCACCTCTGACGCTGCTCTGTGGAATACCCATTCAAGGGTCTCTGTGGAGTACTTGTTCGATTATGTTGGATAAAAGAACCTTAGGATGTCATCCTTGTCCAAGAACACAAACCCAAAAACGGGGTTGTGGATAATGGAGTTTGGATGATACCTAAGTAACCAACCTGGCCTGTTATTCGGAGGGGAGATCTTCAGATCTTTTTGGACTAACCTCATCGCGATTACGAAGTCCTTCTGGATGTAGTATCTCACTTGTGCGCGCATAACCTCGACAAGCCTTTTGAGCGATATAGAATAGCTTGACCTCCTCTCCATGTATTTGTTGAGAATTTTGTGTAGGTAGATAAGATCAAATACACAAAAGTTGTGGAGGTCAGCATCTGTAAACGTGTATAGGTTGCCATCATCCCTCCTCACAACGTATTGAGCGTAGAGCACCGTCTTCTTCAACAAGGTCCTTGGAGAAATTGTTTCAAGTGATGCAATCACATGCTTTGAGAAGACTTGCTCGCGTGGCCTTGTAAGTTTAGAGAATTGAAACTTGGCGGCAGCAGAAGGTATACCTATGAGCTCTGGATCATAGGGGGGCTCTGTGTCCACTGCAGAGTCTCTGCACATCAGAATCTCCTCCTCAGTAGTAACAGGCTCTGTGCGCACTTGTTGCAAGGGAATCCAGCTCATTGATTCAAAGATCTCAGAGACCCTTCCTACTGTGGCGGATTCTGGCACTTTGGTTTCCTCTTCTTCAAGTATTGGCCTCTGGGTGGACCCCTTTGCAAGGATAGGTTTGACAGTTCCTTGCAGAGCGTCGAATATACCCATAGACGTTTCCTCCTTCGCCTTAGAGGAAAAGCCTTCTCCAGCTCTGGGGGGGATGCGGGCTCCGCCCTTTCTTGCTTGAGCCTCTGCCAAAGACGCCTTTAACGCTTGAACCAGCTCTGGGTCTTCGTACTCTTCTTCGTTTATCAGCACTAGCGACTCTGAGCTTGACGACCCCTTCTGTAGTGTCTCCTCCACAGCTTTGTCTTTGCCTTTTCCTTTAGGCTCTGGTGCTTTTTCTTTGCCTTTTGAGAACAAGGCAGCTGCAGAGTCCACTATCTTGAGTGGTTTGGTAGAAGTCTTCTTCTTGGGCTACTCAGCTTTCTTCTCTGCCTTCTTCTCCCCCTCATGACGATCATGGTCATCACCTCCTTGATCGTCATGGTGTTTGGTGGCTTTTGCCTTGCAAGTTTCTAGGGGAGCCTTCTCCAATCTCTTTAGAATTTTAGTGGCCACCTTCTTCATCTTCTTAATCACCTCTTCAGCAAGCACAGATACGTGGCTTATATCAATCTATGTCGACCACTTCAACTTTGAGACGCTTCGATAGATTTCACTTCTAAGGGTGTCACCCTCTTTCACGAGCTATGAAGTGCAGTCTCTGATCGCCTTGTTGGAGGCTTGGGCCTCTGCGAGAAGTTGATTCGTGTGTTTGCGCACAATATCACCCAGAGCTTCAACCATAGCATCGAGCTCTCTGTGAGTGGCTAGGTGATTGATGTTAGCCCTGGAGGACTTGGTATCAACACCATATGTCACTGCAGAGGAGAACATTTGCTTGATCTCATCTTTGAAGGTTGAGTAGTCTGTGTAGCCCACAGAGATGAAGTCAGCAGCGAACTGGGCGGCCACCTCTGATAGTTCTGACTTGAGCTTCTCTATTGAGGAAGGATTGAGGGACAGAGTGCTAAAGGCGTTGGTGAGATCGTCTTTTTGTAAGACAGAGCTCTGAAGGGTTGAGAGAGTTGTCTTGAGTTCTGCAGTTGTAGAGCTCAACTCCTTCAGAGCCTCTGTGATGGGGGAAAGATCTTCTGTCATAGTGCTAGAGATGAACAAGCTTTTCAACTCGTCCATCTTTTGGAATACCGCTGTGGCAAAGGTTTGTAACTCCCCCTTTGTAACGTAAGCATCCTGGGAATCTAGATCACCAACACATGGTGACCTAGTAGCCTTGGAGTGAGAGGCGCCCTTAGCGACTGGTTTGTCGTAGTCTGCTTGGGGACTTCCACCAGATCCTCGGACTTCTCCAAGAGGAGAGCCTACTAGTGTTCTGTCGATTTCATGTCTTGTAGGTTCAGAGCCTAACATGGCAGAGGGATCGAGTGTAGACATTGGGCGTTCTAGACCCTCTGTCTCTGTGATTCTCACATATGCCTCTAAAGCATATTTTGGTTGGTCACTCTTGTGTAGAGAGGCAACAGATGCCTCTTTGGGATGTGACGAGTCCGTGGGCGATTGGACTCTTATATTAAAACCACCATCCTTTTGAGAGGATGTTGGAGTAAGATGTGGTTCCCGGGTAGTGCATTCGGCAGAGGACTAAAGAATGTCCTCTGCGAGGTTAGCTTGGGTTGGGGTTGGCGTGTGCGCGCCTTTTTCAATAGGGATCCCTCTATAACAGGGCCCCTAGTAGCATGGGTAAGACTGGGAGGAGGGTTAGGATGTGTACCTTTGGTATCTTTTTCTCCCTCACCTAACTCCATCTCTTCTTCTTCTTCTTCTACGACCTCTGTCCCCAACTCTGTCACGTCTATTGGCGCTTTGAATCCTTGTTGAATATGGAAGAGAACGTCTTGGATCTGTTCTGTTGGGGACTCCTGTTGAACAACCTTGCGCAACCTTCTGCGCTTTGGAGTAGCCTTTGCGGGGCTCTCTTGAACAGCAGCCTCTGTGACCACAACCTCTGCGGGTTGGGCCTTCTTTTATTTCTTCTTCTTGGGCTTCTATAGAGGACTACTTGGGCCCTCTTCTTCCCCTTCTTATTCACAGAAGAGTCGATACCCTTCTGTGTCTTCTTAGGCTTCTTTGGTGGGGGACTTTCTATTTTAGGTCCTGCCTCACTCACCTTTCCAGCCGCTTCTGGCTCCTCCATTCGTCCCTCGACCCTCATTTTTTGAACTCTCTCACCTAAAGGGATTCCTATTCGTGGAGGGGTTTCAGGGACCGGCTCTGGCCTCCTGAATCCATGCCTGTATGCCTTCCTATCTTCGTGACTAAGGTACCTGAGCATGGCTTTAGATAAGGGTCTGGGGCTTCTGTACCATTGCTYATGCTCTGTTCGATGGAACTCCTTGAAAGGATATAGCCTCGCGTTAGGCTCGACAGAAGGTAGCTTTGCTGCGATCAAATCCCCAAAGACAAGTCAAAGAACCTCTGTAAAATGAGGTTTGGATGGTTGATATCTTCCTTAGCCTTCTTCTGTGCCTTGACTTTGGACTTTTCACCCCTCTGTGTTGCGCATTTCTTCTTAATCAAGCCCACCATATCTTCAAAAATGAGTTGTGCGTAGTCGAGTGGTAGGTTGAAATAGATGCCATAAACAATAGAGAGCATAACATGAGAGGTCTGATCATGGCTTCTAACCTTTCCTGTTAGACAACAGTTCACAATTGAGAATAAGGTATTCCAGATTGGGGGTAGTCCTTTGCGCTTGAAGTGAGTCCGTTTGACGATTTAGGTCTTGGCAGCATATGAATGGAATTCAAGGAATTGAATTAATTCCTCGTCTGTTGGGGTTGCAGCAAAAGCATCCAAATGAAGAGATTCCAGGGTGGGTAAATGCAGGGTAGTTCTAAGAGTGTAAACATTGAGTTCCATTGGTACCAAAGATTTATTAGTAGGGTGAGAGGCATATCCAACAATGCTCAAACCAGTATTGTTTAGGGTTGTAATATAGGAGCTTAGAAGAAATTGGGTTATATATGACTCGGGAGTGGGTTTAGTGGCTGATAGTGCATAGAACAGGGGATGGTTTCGAAGAATTTCTAGTAAGGGAAAAGTAAATTCAGGAAAACCTGTTGTCGAAGGAACGAAGTAGTAATTGTTCGRTTTCTTCACAAGCACAACCTTCTCGTATCGATTTTGAACGAATGAAATTGCGTGATATGTTAACGCTTGGGCTTGAGTCACTTTGTTGTCACTAGAGACGTTGACGGACTGAGCTGAGGCTGAGGAAGAAGACATTTTTGCAGGTTTGTTTGAGAGTTCGTAAGTTGCAGGTTCGTTTGAGAGTAAGAKTATTGTAAAGGTTTTTGATTTGGGGGGAAAGGGGTATTTATAGTGGGGAATTTTGAATTGAACCGTTTATTTTGACGAAAGGTCGTGATGAGTGGTTTTGGGTTGAAACAACTCAAAAGTATGACACGCCGTGTTGGGAAGACGCGCAATTGATGACGTGCGCCCCCGTTTCTGACACGGGCGTGGTAAGTTCTAACCCTTATCCACAGAACCACGTGCACCATATCAATAGACAAGAACTATTAAGAGAGTTCTGTTAGAGGCCTAAGGGTAACATAGCCTCTGTGATATGTGTCGGGCCTTCTAATATGTTACACCTTTACCTAAACGGTTTGAAAATCCACAGAGAGATGAGTACTTGCT
>NW_020204670.1:0-2513 GCF_001531365.2 Cynara cardunculus var. scolymus
AATCCTTTGCCGAGATTGTGGGTGGTTCTTCTTCATCGGATCTTACGTATTATCCTGTTGAGAAGAGTTTAAAACCGAGAATATGTTTTCCCCTGGATGTTACAAAAGGTATGGCTAAATCATTTCAATCGGTTCTTTATGGTTACTTTCTTGGCCCCCGACTTCCTTTCCCAATTGTTTTACGGGCCGTTCAGAATGCATGGGGAAAATTTGGTCTAATAGATGCTATGGTTAATGATATGGGGTATTTCTTTTTTCGCTTCAATGATGAGGGTGGGTGTAACCAAGTTATTGACGCTTCCCCCCTTATGATTCGTGGGAGGCCGCTGTTTGTTTCTTTCTGGGATCCTTCAAAGGGGCTATAGAAGCCTGTGCACACGTCTTGCCCGTTATGGGTGAAGTTTTTTAATATACCACTAGTAGCTTTCAATAGGGAGGGTATTAGCCGCATTGCTAGCGCTATTGGCGTCCCTTTGCGTTTAGATGCATGCACTGCCTCCACATGTGATAGAGCATGGGGTCGTACAAACTTTGCTAAAGTGTTGGTGGATGTGTGGGCCGTGGGGGAAATGTAGAGGAATATAGAAGTGGTAATTCCAAGGCTATCGGGTACTGGAGAAGACATCATAAATGTTGTTCTGGAATATGATTGGTTTCCTTCCCAATGTTCAGTCTGTAATGTGTTTGGTCATCGAACGGGGTCGTGTATGAAAGGGGATATTGCCAAGCAAAGGGGTTCTGAAATAGTCACGGATAAAAGGGGATTCACAGAGGTCAGGCGGAAACAGTGGAGGAAAAAGGATACATCAGCCCGTACGGATTTTCAGGCAACATCATCTGGAGCGGTAACAGGTTTACAGGATACTTTAACTGGCGTGGGTGTTCTAAAAAGGGTTCAGGAGAGTTCAAAACCCTCGGGGAAGGATACAACTGTCAAACATGTATCCAGTTCTGGGGCTTCTACGGTTTTGGAGGGAAAGGATAGTGGAACAGTTGATGGACAATTCTGTACGGTAAATGCGGGACGTACACCAAGAGGAAGAGAGGATATCTCAAATGGTCAATCTCTATCGAAAGGAAATCCGAAGTTAGTGAAAAAGGTGGTCCAAGCTTTTAAACCAAGRAGGKGTAAAGTTCTTGATATGAAGACTAGCRATCGGTTTYCTTCTCTTTCTGACGAATCTAGTGATGATGATGAAATGGAGGTCATTGATACGGAGGAGCATTTAAGGGAAAAACGAGGAGCGGCTGATCCACCTACTTTATCTCAATGATAAAGTTGGCAGCTTGGAATGTTAGGGGCTTAAATGCCCTTATTAAACGAAAGGAGGTACGTGATTTTATTACTCTCAAACATCTTTCTTTATGTTGTCTCATTGAGTCCAAAGTGGTTTATAMTCACCTGGGGGATGTGTGTAGTAGTGTCTTTGGTAATTGGAATTGGATATCTAATGGTTCGGTCAGTGAGCAAGGCACWCGYCTCATTATTGSTTGGGACCMGTCGGTTTTATCTGTCCTTMTGATTGAGCAGCATCAGCAATTTGTTCATTGTGAAGTTCGTATYTTTGGTCAATCTGAACCCCTTTTTTTCACGTTTGTTTATGGTTGTAATACGGGTACTGAACRGCGTGAACTTTGGCGGGCTCTTGGGGAATTTCATGCCTTCAGTCAGGGGAAAGCATGGATTGCTATGGGTGACTTTAATTCGATGCTTTTCCCTCACGATGGGTTGGGGGGTTCCTCCCGGAGGAATTCTGACATGGAGGATTTTCATACATGTCTTGAGGAGGCTGAATTATTTGATATTTCTTATCAAGGATGTCAATTTACGTGGATCCAGAAACCTGTGGGGGGAGAGGGTGTTATGCGAAAACTTGATCGTATCTTGGGCAATTCGAATTTTCTCTCTAGATTTGGGGATGCTTCGGCTTTTTTCGAACCTAGGGGGATTTCTGATCATTCTCCGGGCATTCTTTCTTTTCGTGTTGGAAGACGTATAAGACAGCGTGGTTTTAAGTTTGACAACTTTGTAACATCTCATAAGGACTTCCTTGTTTCGGTTGAGGAGGTTTGGTCGAAACCTCAGAATGGTTCCTACATGAAGAGGGTTTTACGGAAATTAAAAGATCTAAAGGTGGTTTGTCGACGTCTTCGTAATTCTTATGGATGTTTGGATAAGAGGGTTGTTCAACTTAAGACGGAACTTGATATTGCGCAATTGGCTTGTGATCTTGATCCCTTTAATGATTTGCTAAAGGAGGACATCGCTCACCTCTTATTAGCTTATCAAGAGGCTCGGAGTAATCAGGTGGCATTGGCTCGTCAAAAAGCGAAAATATCTTGGTTAAATGAAGGTGATGGTAATTCTAAATTCTTCTTTCATGCTATGAAAGAAAGGCGCAATCGGAACCATATTGCTATGATCAAGGACTCGGCTGGCGTAATTTATGAGGATCAGGAAGTTTCTTCGGCGTTCATTTCTCATTTTAAAGGGATTCTTGGTACCTCTTCTA
>NW_020204670.1:7498-11027 GCF_001531365.2 Cynara cardunculus var. scolymus
CTAAATAGGCCCAATATACCCAATGAGTGTACATGGACCCATCAAGGACACTTAAGACACATTCTACCCAACTAGTCGTATTAACAACTAGTTAGGTGATGTTTACCAAATCTTATCGGGTAAGTGCTGTCCGGGTAAGAGTGTTGACCCGGGTAAGTGCTATCCCGGTAAGTGTTGTCCCGGGTAACATTGTTTACCAAATGTTTTTGGCAAGTGCTTACCAAAAATATAATGACCATTATAACCCTATTTGTAATTATATATTGAATAATATATGATTATTTTTGTTATTAATAGTTTAATGGAAGAAAAGAAACAAAATGCATATTTTAAATAAATGTTTACCAATAAAAATATTACCATTTTACTTATTTTTATATGTTATCTGTCAAATAAGACAACAAAATATAATTTTCATACTTCAAATTAAATAGAAAAATATATTAATAGTCGTTCATACTTAAATACAAACGGACTATGAAGCGTTAATACCAAAAGAAATTGTTTGTTTTTAATCCTAGATAATATAAACTAATTTGAAGAATTTGAAAATAGTTGAGTCGCAATATGATCCCGCAGGTTAGCCATATATCCATTGTCTTGAGAAGCCCCTCATTGTACTTCAACGACTTCTTCTTGGGTTCCATTGATTCATCATACGATTCCATACCTATGTCAAAAAAACCCAAACATTTCGAGGTCTTCATTATCCATCATGTTTTCAATAACAAAGCATATAAAAGCAAAAACACATACAAAAGACCAAGAAATATTAACGATAATAACTAGAATTTTTAAAGTACCCACATCAAGAAATGATAAAGAAACACCATACTTTTTCTTTTAAATTTACTTATCAGATGAACATGAGAAGGGCCAAGAATCTTTCCAGGTAAAAGCGATGAAAGGATAGAGAGTCTTACCCGTTAAGTGAAGATGACGACTTTTACTCAGGTAAGCGCTTACCTAGTAAATTGTTGCATTCGATATGCTTTGATGTACTAAAATCTTACGCATCTAAATAAATTATAGACTTTTATATATATGTATTATTGTATTTTATTTATGTGTTCATGTATTTAAAAAAAGGAAATTAGTACTTTCTGCTGCTGTCACCTTCAGACCTGCTCTCAGGGCAGTCCGGTGCAGCGACCGCCCCTCCTCAGGCTTGCTTCCACCTGCTGTTTCCCCTTGCTGCACGCTGTTAGACTCTCCCGAAGTGCGCAGGGGCTGTTTTCTCCCTTGCTGCACGCTGTTAGGCTGCTCCCGAAGTGCGCATGGGCTGTTTTCTCCCTTGCTGCATGCTGTTAGGCTGCTCCCGAAGTGCGCAGGGGTTGTTTATCCCTTGCTGCACGCTGTTAGGCTGCTCCCGAAGTGCGCAGGGGCTGTTTCTCCCTTGCTGCACGCTGTTAGGCTCCTCCCGAAGTGCGCAGGGGCTGTTTCTCCCTTGCTGCACGCTGTTAGGCTGCTCCCGAAGTGATTATGATCTACTTGCTTGCTTGTTCTATTGCTACATACACTACTAGTTCTACTTGTATTTACCTTTATCCTTTATCCTTCTTAGATATTACCTTTTGCAACATCTGGTTTGTCCATTATAGATGCACTTTTGGTAACAACTGCATGCTTTACACTACTAATTAATCAATGCATATGGTATATATAGTATAGCATCCATTTTCATTCAAAAACACCTTTTGAGTCAACTTTTGGCCACCACAAAAAGTATCTTCTTTCAATTAATTAGTATTCAACTTCTGTGAATTGGCAACGTTTTCATTGGTTGTTGCTATTAATTGTGCTTTGTTTTGGTTGAGTGGCATTTGTTGGTCATCATTATTAATTAAAAATAGATTATTATGTTTAAAGTTTTCAAAACAACTCACTGTTTTCATCAAACTCATAAAAATCTATCCTACCATAAGCTTCACAAACTCATAAAAATCACAAACTCACAAACTCAATGGAATACTTGAATTCAAGAGCAGGTGGCTTCCATAAGCTTCACAAACTCATAAAAATCTATCCTACCATCCGTGTTTTCATCAAACGCTCTGATCACGGATATAATGAGCAATGGAAACGTAACCCAGTTGACATTTGGGTTTCTGATCTTGATCCTATTTTGGGTTTCTCTAATTCATCTCAAATCTTCTCTTATCCTATTCATCTCCTACTCCCTAGAACAGGTACATGTGTTCTCTAACAAGACTAGAACAGGTACATGATCAAGTAATGAAATCAAGCCAAATCAAGTAATGAAATCAACTAGAACAGGTACATGATCCTATTTGTAAATATAATGAAATCAAGTAAGAAATTCACAAATTGCTACACAAAGCTTTAAACCATAATATTCTTTAACACCAAATTAAATAGCAATATTCGATCACAAACTCGAATAAAAATATGGATCTTAATGGAGGATGTGTGTATGTGTATGTAATCACAAAGATATGAATTACCATGTTCATCATTAGGAATTCTACTAGATTCATATTGTCTCCATCTGGACCATCCCCACCCACTGTATTGTATATAGTACATCCATCATCATCATCATTACCAGCCACTAGCCAAGCATCTCTTTAAGTACAATTACAAAACAAAAACACAGCCAATTCCTAGAACAGAGTAGAAGCGATGAAATATATCATATGGGTTTTTACTCACCCCTCTGAAAGAAGTCAAGAACTCTCTATTTTAAGTTTTTAATCACATAGTTATTTTTTAGTAATATGGTAAGTTGTTGAATCTACCAACAGAGGAATCGATTATACTTTCTGGCATAAACTACACCATCAAGTTCATGTACAGTTCCTCCTCTATAGACCCTTCTAGGTTATTCTTTGAATCGGTGACTGAAAATATGTTCGCATGTATTTAGCGAAATCAAGAAAACCAACACATGATTCTTGAATCAACATTGAACGAAAATAAGATAGAAGCAAAAATCTACAACTATGAGCAAAAAATCAATCAATCAACCAAGTAGGAGCAGAAGTACCTTTTCGAGCAATGAGGGAGAGATAGGGAGACGGGAGAAAGTACCTTTTCGAGTAGCCAAGGGAGGATGAGCGACGAGGGATGAGGACCGACCGAGTGGTAGCAGGGAGATTCGGGACCGGCGAGGGATGAAGGGCGAGCAACGATGAGGGAGGGTGAGGAGCGTCGCGAGTCGAGAAAGACGGGGGAGGAGGAACGATGAGGGAGGGGGGAGGAGCGATAGGGAAATGAGAGCGTGAAAACCTAATCGTAAAGGGGGCAAGCATGGAAAAGAAAATTCTGACCCGGGTAAGCATTGTTTTCATGCTGTCTCGGTAAGTCTTCGGTCAGAGTTTCGGTCAGTTTTCGGTCAGCATGATAAATCGGTAAACAAGCTGACTGTTGACCGAGTCAACATTGCTGACCGGTCAGCACCTAGTAAACAGCCCCTTAGACTAACTATGACCCATTTAGTGTCATTTTGACCCAATTAGACTCGTTACGAAGAAAGGGCCCCATTAAACGCATCAGGGTCTAATGAGAC
>NW_020204671.1:0-1758 GCF_001531365.2 Cynara cardunculus var. scolymus
TTTTACTTAGGTTCTCTAGCTGTTCGTGATTATCACGTGTTCTTGTCTGTAACCTATTTATGATCTAACGGCTTAGATTAATTTGCTTTAGGTCATGTCAGAAAACGGTTATTTRCTTGTATAAATAGCAGCGTAGGACCTTGTATCTCAGTGTGCTTCCGTATTGTAATTGCAAACATTTTCATCAATTGAAAATCATTTGAAGTTCTCTCTTGTGWTCATCAATCTTCATTACTGTGTTCTTATTGATTTCTACTTTGGTTGATACATATCTTTTTCGCTGCATTATCCTTGTCAAACAGATCATCCAAGTAAGTAATTAATATCAAGAAATAGAGTTAATCGATCAAACACTACCCCCGCCAAGACAAGTCGAATTCGGTATCGACTTAATTCATGGAGCTGCCCCAGTGGCAAAATCACCATACCGATTGGCCCCATCGGAAATGCAAGAATTGTCAGGTCAACTTCAAGAATTGTTAGATAAAGGATTCATAAGACCCAATTTTTCACCATGGGGTGCACCGGTTCTATTCGTCAAAAGGAAAGATGGGTTAATGCGAATGTGCATTGACTATAGGGAGCTAAATAAGTTGAGCATCAAGAATAGATAACCTCTTTGTAGAATTGATGATTTATTCGATCAACTCTAAGGTGTCGTATACTTTTCAAAGATCAATCTTCTATCCGGATATCATCAAGTGAGAATTCGAGAAGAGGACATCCCCAAAACGACATTTAGAACCCGGTACGGCCATTACGAATTTTTGGTTATGCCATTCATGTTGACCAATGCACCGGCTGTCTTTATGGATCTAATGAATAGGGTTTGCAGATCATACCTGGATAAATTTGTAATTGTCTTCATAGTTGACATACTAATTTATTTACGAAGCAAGAAGGATCATGAGCAGCACCTAAAGTTGATGTTAGCACTACTTAGAGACCAGAAATTCTATGCAAAATTCTCCAAATGCGAATTCTGGATTCGTGAAGTACAATTTCTTGGTCACATGGTTAATGAAAAAGGGATTCATGTAGATCATGCAAAGAATGAGGTCATTAAGAAATAGGAAGCCCCAAGAACCCCGACGGAAATTCGTCAATTTCTTGGTTTGGCAGGGTACTACCTGCGATTCATTGCGAAATTTTTCAAAAATTGTGCAACCACTCTGTAGGATCTGAATTCAACTTTGGTATTGATCTAACACTCTAAACAAGCTCTAAAACAATTGAAGTGCATCGGAAGTGTTAATAAGAGCAAAACAGAGTGAGTAAGTGATTAGAAATTCTAAACACACCAAGAACACACAGTCTCAACGAAGAAGATGAATACAAAAAGATTGCTCTAAAGGTTTTTCAATTGATTCAATTGAAAAAATTTGACAATTACAATACTGGAAGCACACAGTTTACAAAGGCCCTATCCGCTATTTATACTAGTTCCTAACGACCTTAGACACTAGATCTTGACAAGTGTCTTCATCTGGGTCGTCCAAAGAAAGTCGATTAAGTCCTAATCACGTGAGAAGCACATGTGGCTAACCCCTTTTGAAAAACTATTAGAACAGAAACTTCACAGAAGACGAAAACCACAGACCCTCTGTAAGCCATCTCAGAGGCTCTGCTGTAAATGACTTGCATGTTCTTTTGATCAGAGGACTATTTTCCAGAACCTCTGTGAGACGCATCAGAGATTCTGCCACTCTTCACTTGTTCGCTCATACGGCTTCTATTGCTAATCCTCTGTTGTCTTCT
>NW_020204671.1:2803-4633 GCF_001531365.2 Cynara cardunculus var. scolymus
AAATAACGTGCTCTGAGAAGACCTGCACTGGTGGCTTGGTGAGTTTAGAAAAGTGAAACTTTGCTTCGATAGAGGGCATGCCAGTTAGCTCTGGATTGTATGGGGGCTCTGTGTCTGTGGATGAGTAACGCCACCATAGAATATCTTCGACAGTGGTTACGGGCTCTGTACGCATCTTCTGCATAGGAATCTTGTTCATCGAATCAATAATTTCAGAGACCCTCCCCACTGTTGCAGACTCTGGCGTTCTGGTATCTTCTTCAAGTATTGGCCTCTGGATAGACCCTTCTAGTAGGATTGGCTTGACTGTTCCTAACAGAACGTCGAACGTACCCGTAGATGTCTCTTCATGTATCTTGGCTAATTTGGAAGAGCCTTCTCCGACTTTGGGGATGGGAGCTTTGCCTTTCTTCATCCGAGCCTCTGCCAGAGAAGCCTTGAGGGCTTGAACCAGATCAGGGTCGTCATATTCATCATCATTAATCTCCTCCAATGTGTCAGAGCTAGACCCTTTCTTTGGCGACGCCTCTTCCGCTTTACCCTTACCTTTCCCCGTAGGCTCTGGAGATTTTTCTTTGGAGAATAGGGCTGCAGCAGAATCCACTATTTTCAGTGGTTTGGCAGAGGTTGATTTCATTGGCTCTGTCTTCTTCTCCCCCTCATGACGATCAGGGTCATTGCATCCCTGATCATCATTGATTTGAGTAGCTACTGTCTTGCACGAGGTGAGGGGAGCCTTCTTCAAGCGCCTGAGAACTCTAGAGGCCTCCTTCTCCATCTTTTCTATTACCATTTCAGCATTCAGAGTGGCGGTGTTGATATCAATATCTATGGCCCATTTCATTTTAGAGACGCAACGATAGATTTCATTTCGGAATGAGTGACCTTCTTTGACGAGTTGCTTCGTGCAGTCTCTGATGGATTCGTTAGTAGCTTTGGCCTCTTTGAGAAGATGGTCGTGCTGTTTCCACACGGTCTCTCCGAGGGCCTCAACCATTGCGTCTATCTCTCTGCGAGTGGCTAAATGGTTAATGTTAGCCCTGGAGGATGAGGAGTCGACGCCAACAGTGATCGCAGAGGAGAACATCCCTTTGATTTCATCCTTGAAGGCGGAGTAGTTCGTGTAGCCGGCAGAAATCATGTCTGCAACGTACTGGGCGGTGACCTCTGTCAGTTCTGTCTTGAGAGTGTTGATGGAAGAAGGATTGAGAGACAGCACGCTGAAGGCTTCTGTGAGATCAGTCTTGTTGAGGACAGAGCTCTGAAGGGTTGATACGGCCGCCTTGAGTTCCGAAGTTGTAGAAGTAAACTCCTTCAGAGTCTCTGTGAGAGGTTTAAGAGCCTCTGTTGTCGGAGAGGAGGAGAACAAGCTTTTCAACTCATCCAACCTCTTGAGTACCTCTGTGGTGAAGGTTTGATGCTCTTCCTTTGTCACATAGGCACTCGGGGAACCTAGATCACCAACACATGGTGACCTAGTAGCCTTGGAGTGTAAGGCGCCCTCAGTGACCGATTTGGCGTTGTCATCTCGGGGACTTCCACCAGATCCTCGGACATCCCTAATTGGAGAGCCTACCGGTGTTCTGTCAATTTCATGCCTAATAGGTTCAGAGCCTAACTTGGCAGAGGGATCGAGTGGAGACTTTGGGCGTTCTAGACCCGCAGCCTCGGTGATTCTCTCGCATGCCTCTGAAGCATGACTGGGTGGTTCACTCACGTGTGGAGGGGCAACGGATGCCTCTCTTGGTAGTGTCGAGTCCTTTGACGAACAGACTCTTATGATAAAACTACCATCCTTTTGAGAGGATGATGGAGTAGAATAGGGTTCCC
>NW_020204671.1:5233-6550 GCF_001531365.2 Cynara cardunculus var. scolymus
CTCATTTTGTGCACTTTCTCACCTACGGGGATACCTATTCGTGGAGGGGTTTCAGGGACCGGTTCTGGCCTCCTGTATCCACGTCTATAAGCCTTCCTATCTCCCTTGCTAAGGTACTTGAGCATAGCTTTTGATAATGGCCTCGGGCTTCTGTAACCTAGCTCATGCTCTGTTGGATGAAACTCCTTCATTGGGTATAAACGAGTATTTGGCTCTGCAGAGGGCAGCTTCTCTGCAACATGTCTCCAAAGACCAAGCCAAAGAACCTCTGTAAGATCAAGTTTGGGTAATTGAGGTCTTCCTTGGTTTTCTTCTGTGCTTTTACCTTCGATTTCTCACCCCGTTGAGTAGAACTTTTTTTCTTGATTAGACCCACCATATCATCAAAGATGAGTTGCACGTAATCCAGGGGGAAGTTGAAGTATATTCCATAGACTATGGAGAGCATGGCGTGAGATGCTTGATCATGGCTGCCGACCTTCCTCGTTAAACAGCAATTGATGATCGAAAACAGAGTATTCCACATAGGAGGAAGGCCCTTCCTCTTGAATTCAATTCGTTTGATGATTTTCGTCTTTGCCATAAATGAGTGGAATTCGAGGAATTTGATCAATTCCGTATCTGTTGGAGTTGGTGCGAAAGCATCCAGATTAAGAACATCCAGTGTAGGTAGGTGTAGGGAAAAATGCAGGGTCTCGACGTTCATCTCCATTGGTACAAGGGATTTGCTTATTGGGTGTGAAGCATAGCCCACTATGCTTAATCCAGCATCTTTCAGGGTGCAGATGTACGAACTGAGTAGAAATTGGGTGAGATAGGTTTCAGGGGTAGGTTTTGTTGTGGTGAGTGCGTAATAGATGGGGTGATTGCGAAGGATCTCCAGAAATGGATAAGTATATTCAGGGAAGCCATTTGATGATGGAGCGAAGTAGTAGTTGTTAGGTTTATTTACCAGCATCACTTTCTCATATCGATTCTTCTAAAAAGATATGGCATGAGAGGTCAGTGCTTGAGATTGGTTCACTTCATTATTGATTGGGTTGTTTTCGGATTGAGCTGAGACGGATGCTGAGCTTGAAGACATATTTACAGGTTGCCGGAAAGCTTAAAATTTTGCTGGAGGAGTATTTTGGGAAGTGAAGAGGTATATGATGGGGGGAAAAAGTATTTATAGTGACGAATTTTGAATGTGGACGTTTGTTTGGCGATATACGTGATGAGTGGCTTATGGGAAAGACGAATCAAAATATGTCATGTGTTTTTGGGAAGACGCACGATTGATGACGTACGCCCTCATTTCTGACACGCGCGTGGTTA
>NW_020204671.1:7685-10168 GCF_001531365.2 Cynara cardunculus var. scolymus
AGGTTATGCACATATTTAGATTGATTGATAAAGATTCCCTCAAAGGATTGCTTGACTTGTAGACCTAAGAAGAAGGTGAGCTCTCCCATCATGCTCATTTCAAACTCACTCTGCATCTGAAACTCAAACTCTTTGCACATATTAACATTAGTTGAACCAAAGATTATGTCATCAACATATATTTGTACAAGAAGAATATCATCATTTTGTTTCTTATAGAACAAAGTAATGTCAGTTGTACCTCTGTGGAAACCATTTGTAGAAAGAAAAGTAGACAAGCGATCATACCATGCTCTGGGAGCCTGTTTGAGGCCATACAGAGCTTTGTCTARGAAATAGACATGGTTAGGATACTTCTCACTTTCAAACCCAGGTGGTTGCTTCACATAGACTTCTTCTTTGATTTTGCCATTCAAGAAGGCTGACTTCACATCCATTTGAAACACCTTAAACCCTCTGTGAGCAGYATATGHYAGAAAGATGCGAATTGCTTCTAGTCTAGCCACAGGGGCAAAGGTTTCCTCATAGTCGATGCCCTCCTCTTGGCAATACTCTTTGGCAACTAGTCTGGCCTTGTTTCTTACCAGCACACCTTATTCATCCTTTTTGTTACGAAAAACCCACTTGATGCCTATTGCAAGCTTTCCATTTGGCAGAGGTACAAGAGTCCAAACAAAGCTTCTGTCAAACTGAATGAGCTCATCTTGCATAGCATCAACCCAAAAGGGATCTGTCAGAGCCTCTGCCACTGATTTTGGTTCAATTTCACTTCCAAAACAAGCAAATAAGCAAAAATTTGCAGTGGCTCGTGTCTTTACACCAGCAGAAAGTTCTCCAATAATTTGAGATTGTGGATGGCTTTTGGTCCACTTAGTAACATGTGGTGGCTGAACAGTGGATATTGTTTCTTGAAGAATTTGAGATTGAGATTGAGATACGGAGTCTGGGACTTGTTCTTGATCTTGGATTGAAGAGAGGTCTGGAGGACTTTCTGTTTGGGTAGCTTCTGGTGTAGAGGCTTCTGTGGAAGGTGTTACTGAGGATGATGAGATGGGAGGTGCTTGCTCTGTAATGGATGTTGTGGAAGGACTAGCTCTTGTAACTTGATCTTGACTGACAGATTCTGTAGAGGTTCTGTCAGGTTCATTGTCATCTTCATACCACTCTGCAAAGAGTTGTTCTAAATCTGGGGTGATTGTGGCATTTGGTGACTTGTCGGCCTGAATTTTCAACTCTTCAGAGAACTTATCTTTAATAATCTGAAAAGTATCATCAAATTTCACATTAGTGCTTCCAACCACAATTTGAGTCCTAGGAATATATRCTCTATATGCAGCAGTATCCCATGCATATCCAACGAAAATTGCATCATCTCCCTTGGGCTCAAATTTTTCTTTAGACTCTCTATCATTTAGTACAAAGCATTTACACCCAAACACATGGAATAACTTGATGTTTGGTCTTTTGTTGTGGAGAAGCTGATAGGGTGTCTTCTCAAATTTCTTTACTACCAATGACCTATTCTGTGTGTAGCAAGCAGCAGAAACAACTTCTGCCCAGAAAGAGAGTGGTAGCCCAGAGGCATTCAACATAGTTCTGGCAGCTTTAACGAGTGTTTTGTTCTTCCTCTCCACTACTCCATTCTGTTGTGGAGTCCTTGGGCTGAGAAATTGTGAGTGATGCCAACAGAGGCCAGGTACTCTTCAATCACAGAATTCTTAAACTCTGTGCCATTGTCACTTTCGAGGACTCTAACCTGAAGATCAGGAAGAACTTGGAGTCTTTTCAAAAGATTGAGTAGTATAGAAGGAACTTGAGATTTCTTTCTAATGAACTCTACCCAAGTAAATCTTGAAAATTCATCAATGAGTACCAGAATATACTTCTTTCCTCCAAGACTTTGCACTGAAATAGGACCACAGAGGTCCACATGTAGCATTTGCAAAGGCTTATCATAGGAAGGATCAGACTTGGTTTTATTAGAAGACCTTTTGAGTTTTCCTATTTCACAGGCTGAACAAATATGGTATTTTTCAAATTTTATATTGGGTAGTCCTTTGACTAAATTAAGCATTACCAGCTTGTCAAGAGTATGAAAATCAAGATGACAGAACCTGGTATGCCAGAGCCAAGCTTTTTCATTCTTCACAGAGGACACAAGACAAACTTCCTTTTTGGCTTCTAATGTGTCAAAACACAAAAGATACATATCTCCTCTTCTTTTGGCCCTCATTACCTCTATCAGAGTATCAGCTTTGTACATAATGCAGAATTTAACTTTAAAGAGTACATCAAGACCATTGTCACACAACTGACTGACACTTATGAGATTGTGTTTCAGTCCATCCACATAAGAGACTTGATTCATTTTGATTTCTCCTTTAACAATCATTCCATATCCTTTGATCTTCCCCTTCTGATTTCCACCAAATGCAACAGAACCTCCTTCTTGCTTTAGGTATGATGACAGAAGCTCTAAGGTG
>NW_020204672.1:0-3259 GCF_001531365.2 Cynara cardunculus var. scolymus
GCAAAAGGCGATGCCCCAACAGCCTTACCCTTCCTTTTCCTTGGTTTAACCTCGAATACGTCCTCATCACTTCCATCTTCTGCATCCCCTATACTAACCTCATCACTTRCATCAGCCTCGTCTTCTGCAAYCAACTCCATTTCTTCGTCACTAGCATYCCCCACCAAGTCGTTATCATCTTCATTGGCAATCTGGTCCAGGTCATYATAATCATAATCACCATCTGTATCCAAAGCAGGGTTGCTAGAATCCAATATGGCTTCAATCTCCTCGTCGTCACTTTCATCCTCTTCCCCCTCTCCTATTAAGTCCTCTGCCGCCTCTTCCTCCACCCCCTTCTTCTTTTTCTTCTTTGGCTTCTTTGAGGAATTCATCTTGTTCATGTAAAACCTATGGAACACAACATCTTCGGGAGCTACATCCATTTCATCTAATTGGAGGATTTCTGCCCCAATCAATGGCTTGCTCATATCAACCTGTGTATATACATACAAGGAAAAGCCCTGAGATTGCAGTCGCTACAAATACTAAACTAGCCAAAAATACACTTGAAAACTAACCTGTTTCGCAGGTTCGATCTCGGAACCACCATGCCAATTTCTTCCTTTTGGTTTTTTCTCCATGAACTTGTCCAAGAAAGCACCAAGCGAAAGATCATTTAATGGGTTTCCATTGTAGACAATGYTGGCCCCCGATAGAAGGGTTTTCGCCATGGTAGAAACCGACGGATGTACATGTGAAGCTAATACCATCAATTCCCACCACCCCACACGGTCTGCATTGCTGTCACRTATCAACCATGAAAACAAGAAGCCCGTTATACCTTAACTGGTTGAAATTTCAAAAAATACTACGACATACGATTCAAGTAGAGAACAAGTACCGATAAATAGGTTCTCTATGCCGAGGGTTGTATCCTCTAGGCAATGAAGACTTCGCATTTTGTACTCGTGGTTCGCTCGTCGTTTCAGATTCCCCAAGTGTGGTCAAACCACCAAACCCGAGCAAGTCACCATCTCCTTTGTCTGAATACTCATCATCAGAACTGGGAGCTGGAGACCCGCCTTCATCCTCTGAGGGGTCATCATCGTTATCGATACCATCACTGCAATGAACTGCTTCACCAGAATTAAATGGTTTATCTGCTGCTGTGCTTGCTTGTATGTCTGGTTCTTCAACAATGTCTTCAAAATGTTCAACTTCTTCATCAGCCAGCTCATTCTGAAGTAACATGTTCCTGGAATAATTAAATGAAAACATTACTTCAYCATTATGACCAAGTATTAAGCTCATACATGATTCTCTGAAGACCATGTAGTGATTAAAAAAATACTCGCCAGAGAGGTGGTCTTGATTTAAGAACTTCAGAGAGAAGAAAGATGCATGCACAAGCATATTGAGGCGGCTGCTGGAGGGAGACCTGTACAAGATATTCGAGCAGTCAAAACTTGCATGATAAAGTTAATACACAACACTTGCAATGTATATTGTATATGCAAATTATATACATATTTGCCAGATAGATAATGAAGCAACAACTCATTTTCCATCGACCATATGAACTAGCACCACACTTTTCTGAACTCCCTACTCTTCCGTAAAAAAGAAAAATATGTGATCCCCGATTGTATGTAGATAACACTATGTTAAGAAGTTTGGTACATCAAAACAACAATACTTCAACACAGTCGAGGACCGATAAGTCTTGCCGCCAGGTATGGATGTTATGTTCACATCTTAGAAAGTGCTGTTTCCTAATTTTTGTCTGTAACATCTGGCCCTGCATTGATTTTGATGTAATCCTAGCATGGGCTCATAAAGAGCTCAGAACTCATTATCACAATTCGATGTTGGACACGATGTTTCGTTATCTACGGTAACTGCCGTGCATGTAGGGGAGTCTGTGAATCTTTAGTTTAGTTGCAAGGTTCTCATTATTCTTAGCTCACTAAGTCTGACAAGGAATGTGCTTATCAGCAATGAAATCCATAACCCCCTACCAATTCCTATCCCTATGTCAGGAGCATAGTGCCTTTGTTTCCCTATTGTTCAACGATCCAACAACGAAGGGAGCCTTTGCAGGTGGCTCATACAGATGTTACGGAAACAGGATACTAGAGGTATGTTGGCTCTCTGACATCTTTTATTTCTACGAGTTCTTTTGGACTTTCTGCAATTTTCTGGAAAGAGAACTTATCCCCACAAGGTAGTAAATGTTTTCTTGATAGAAACCCTCTTTTATGCACAGAAGAGGACTGGGAAGTTGCGTTCTGCTCAAGGACAAGTTGTTCATAGGGGATATACTATGAATGTGAACTAATATGCAACTTAAAGTGCTACAATACAATGGATCATTGAACATGGGGATTTAATGGTCCACAAATTAACATTGATGTGCATAAGTCGGTATATTCACATTCTGGAAAGTAGAAAACATACACCAAATAGCAAGTGAAGTTGAGATTTGCAACATGTCATCATAAAATTGATGGTAGTCATTTAGGTGAACTGTCAACTGAACTGAAGCAATTAGATGCATCAGATGTAAATTGAGTCACTTACCTGCAACAAACGTTTTGCAAATGCGGACACCCTCTTCAAATTAAGATCATTTTTCATAGCTCGTAAAAGAAGACCAATGAACATTTCTTCCTGAAAGAGATTGTGCACATAAAGGTATAAATAAGAGCAGATATCCAAATGATACCAAAAGTTGAAAGAATTATCCTAGCACCTTGTCTTGATAAAAGAATCGACATCTCAAGACCAAGCCATGGGCTCACCAAAATTAACATCCAAACAACTCAAACGGGATATTATTAAAAAGCGAAAGACTTGCAAGGAGCTCACAATCAACAATCATGTATACTACAAATGTCCCTACTTGAACTCCTAATCCCTAAATCAGACCTACACAGAAACCTACTCTGAATCCTAGGTCCAAACCTCTACAACTCAAGGGCCACCTTTCAGATACCATTTGTAACAGTAGCAAACCAGACAAAATAATCTCCGAAGACATAAAGTCTGGCAACTCATATTCACTACCTATTTCAGACGTGATGTTACAAAAACCCCTGAAATAAGACTTGCTTCCAAAATTACAACTAATACAGGCGGTGACACTGAATAGAAAATCAGGCGGTGACACTGAAGCTTATATGCCAAACCTGGACGATGGCAAGCATATCTTGATAACACCGACTGTAAGTTCTCTTACAATGCAATGCTAACATCATTTAAAGATCAACCCAAGTCA
>NW_020204672.1:3744-10307 GCF_001531365.2 Cynara cardunculus var. scolymus
TTGTTCTGGGGGGGATCATACCTGTTGGTAGCGGCTTCAAAAATAAACCTAAGCACATTCCTAACGACATTCCTAACGACATTGCCTTGGAACTCGAAAAAAAGAATCTATTAGAGGGGGAAATGAAAGATATTTTGTTCTACCACAGAAAATTATTTGATTCTTGCTTGGAGCATAAAGCACGATAAAACCGGTCACTGACAATCTGATTTTTTGATGAGATCTTATCGAGAAGCATCAATGCTTGAACTCCAACATTGAAGTTCTTTGAGTGAACCTGCATACCAGCAAGTGTGGATAAGGCCAAATAAATAATCAAATACGTGAGCATATTCCAACTGAGTTCATTCTTGGCCTAAAAAAAAGAACATAATAGCCACCTAGGAATAGAGATGGCAACAGAGTCGGGGATACCAGGGATCACAATCCCCATCTCCGTTCCCCACTTCCCATCCCTATCCCTATCCCCACCCCCCATCCCCACCGGGGATTTTAATTGTTGCATTTGTATAAGGCTATAAGAGTAGTTCAAAAATAAATATATCAATTGCAATACTTAATTATTGAAATTGTATGCATCCACATTATTATATCGCCAAAAGTTTCTCCGAACTATCAAACCAATACTATAATATCTTTTGAAAGTTCTCTCATCATCGAAGATTGATTATATTTCTTATATTTATGTGTTATATAGGGCTTGTCATTTTTATTATACTATACATATACATATATACTATATATATATATATATATATAATTATTAAATAAATACTCGGGTTTGAGGGGTATCCCCATCCCAGGTTAACAAATTCAGGGATTCCCGATAAACTGGGTTTGGATATCGGTTCCCCGACCATCCCTACCTAGGGAAGGAAAAATATCAAAAAATATCACACGCTCAGATAAGATGACTTCTATATTCGTAAGCTTACCAACTGAAAGAGCATTGGAGTCTGAGTCACAACAATGTCATCAGCTTCATTGCTTGCGACAAAAGGAAAAGCCCTATTGACTCCCTGTTAGGTTAAGAAGATAAGAAGCCATCAAAGCATGTGGGAAGAGAGCATATAAACCACGACATATAATATTTGAGAATTGTGTTTTTTTTTTTTTAGTTTTACTTATCTGCATCTAAATTTAGATGCAGATAAGTAAAAACTAAAAAACACAGATACTGGAGTTACACAAGCAGATACACTAACTGTTAAAAGAGCAGATAACAATCGTGAATCCATTTCAACATGAGAATCTGCAGCACTTTTAACATCCTTGTTTTTGGATGAGCTATAAGCTTTTTTCAATTCTTCTTTGCTCTTTTTCTCCTTATCAAGGTGAAGGCCACCAGACTCGGAGATAAGTACCTGAAACAATATACTTTGAGAACGTGGCATTATGACAGATAGTTAAAAAGCCATAATCAATATTTTCTTCATAACCAAGTTACATTGGAGACTTGGAGTGAATGAATCAAAAATAAGTTTCTTTCTCCCTCCACGACGACTCCCACTTCCCTTGCAAGTAATTTGCCAAAAATATGTAAGATTTTTTATTTATAACCTAATAAGTCATGATTGTTCCTCTATCATTACTAATAGCATTAGCATCCTTACAAAATTCTCACTTTCCATTTGGTATTTAGAACGGAAAGAGCCTATTGTCAATGAGCTCCAGCTAGGGAGGGAGTAGCACTGTAGATAGTGCAAGGCCCCAGTGATTAAAAAAATTATTAGTGAAGCTTTAAGGATGAATGTTGCATGCAATACCTTGAAGAGAGCAAAATATACATCTACCAATCGTTTTGCCACTTTTGGCCCATCTCCAACGTGACTTAGACGTATCTGGTTTAAGAAATTAACCTGTGTATAAACAGATTCAGTCGGATGCTGATTTGATGATTAAAAGAATGCAAAAATCTTCACCAGAAACTAGCTGCAACAATATCTGAGAATTACTGCATACCGGACCAGCATTTAACAAGTTAAAATGATAAGATAGCATATCAAGCTTTGACAAGCACTAGAACTAACTACAAAAGCTACACCATTACATGCACACTCTACTGCAAGCCATATGATATATGTAAGAATAAGAAAGGTGTTTCGATACTCCCCGAAAAGACACCATTTTAATCATTATAACAATACCTGAACTTGAATCACAAGCTTAAAATTCCTATTTATCTTGGCCAAATAAATATAAACATGAAGATTACAACTTCGAAAATGATGCCTACAACTAAAATGAAAAATAACACAACCAAAACAAAGTCTTCTAGACCACATGAAGGATGTAGCATATATTCAAGGTTACTAAGTACAAAGAGCAGGGGAAATCACCGTATCTATGAACAGTTCACAAAAAAAAGTAAGCTACTAACAAGCTTTCAAATTTGAGAATGGATGTTGCAGGCCAAGCACTCGTAGCAAGCAAATATTAAAAACATTTTCCATGTGCTAGGAACATACACCATGGTATTTGGCGCGCAACACCAAATGAGGCCGGAAAAGAAAATTGTCCACTTCGTCGACCACAACTACCTGTAAAATCACATGTGTGAGAAGATGTTGGTAAGATCAAGAAAAGTGCATTTTAATAATAAGAAAACTAGTATATTACTGTGCTAGAGTCTGAATTGATTCAATAAAGAACTCCCTACACACCCTCCAGATCTTTGGCATCCTATATAGTGCATAAATATTTAGATATTATGGCAGAAAAGAGCATTAAGCTAAACAGAGAACCTTCAAAACTAATAATTACAAACATAGAGATCAAACCCAGCTTGAAGAATGTAGAATGTAAAATTTTGTCAAAGAGTCATGCTGTAGCTATTGTAGCATCTTCTGAGTCAAATTGGGTGAATAGTCATCCTAGCATGACAAATCTTCGTCAATATTCATGCATAAAATGTGTTTTCATTACCGAAATCGAATTTTGATAGAACTTTACACCAAATAACTGAGGAGGTATCATTGGTTACATAAATCCAAGCCAGATTAGGGTGTATGCAGCCTTTCAGTACCATATGAGTGTCGGCATGCATACCAGGATAAAGTAGGGTAAATACTACAGCTTACAGGTTGGCATCATTATGACAACAACCAGAAATAACAACACATATATAAATAACACCTACAGCAATGTTCCCTTTCTTACATATAAAAAAATAGGAACATACAAGAACTATAGGCACTAAAGGATAGTATACCTTCATATTTGGATGGTCTGACAAAAGCTTTGACAAGAGATCATCAGCATTAGAGGCGGCCTTATTTTCAGGATCCCCTAGCTGAAGGAAGCAAACTTAGTGAAATTCGCTTCTATAACCACTAAGAATTGCAATGACTACAACATGACAACCAATATATATTCTTAGCTGATGGTTATTTCAGAATAAACATGAGATGGCAAGGTATAAACCTTATTTACAAGAGCAGAGAGCAGTCGGCGCTCTTGTTCTGACTTGCTCTTCAGCAACGCATAAATGGTCTGCAAGCGTTATGGAAAAACAAATTTTTTATTTTACTAACATCTGGGTGCATAGAGAATTTATGGTGAAATAGTAGATGTGAAAGAAATCAATTGGTTGACGAGTGCCACAACTCGCAAGAAAAAACATGTAATGTACAAGCCAACTAAACATTAGAAACAAAAGATGAAAAAGATGCCGTGCTTCAAATGGTGAATATAAACAAGTGCTTATGAGCTTATCTAGTAACTTAATGATATGGTAGTAAATTTAAGTATCAAAACTAACTGCATCAAGGTACTGGAGGGAATGCAAAATTCTTGAGATTGCAACATGTTAAGCTGCAGTACTCCAACTATAAAGGTAATTTTAAAAGCATGATAAGCAACATTTGCCATCTACAAGAGAATGACAAAAGGCTACGCAATTTCACAGAACCCATCTTAGTATGACAACAGGACGTTCAAATTAGTATGGCTTCTGAGACTTGCTCATACACTTGGTAAACCAACAGTGTGGATATGTTAACCACAGTATAATGCATCCACTTTTGTCCTTTGGAATAACAACTTTGTGTGAAAAACAAGAAAGGGAAAGAACTATATGGTTACAKAATAGCTATTCTATAAGTTGCAAAATACACCGGATAAAGAAAACCAACAAAATACCAGCCACCATCAACAATGATTCACTGGACACAGACGCTAAAACTACTAATGAACTTTGGCAAAGCACACAAACATGAAGGCAAACAGACCTTCAATGCTTTATCCTTCAGTGTAGCTAGTACATCTCTAGATGCTTCTTCAAGCGCAAATATATACCGCTCATACCTGCATTAAACCATGAAAAAACCTGTCAAGTGAATGTACAAGTGTCCTTGTCTTTTCTTTAATGTGTTTTTACTTTCAGCTGCAGTAGGGGTCATATAGAAGTGTAACTTAGTGAAACCATTTCGAAAAATAGTTTCCTCAATGCACCAGTCACATGAACATCTTGATGCAACAATCACAAAGTATACCAAGGTGGTTGTAACAACACACATCTTCGTGAGGAACCTAGTTCTCAGTTAAATATGTGTATATCTTTTATCTAGTTGTTCCTTATTCCGTATAGCTTAACTTCTCACATGTACACTTTCCACATGCTTTTGAAATCTGATGAGTACTATCTTCATATTCATCTGTTACTGCAGCTTAACTTCTCACATTTCCACCTTCCACATGGTACTTCAAGAAGACGACCGCAAAAAGCATTTAGTGGGTTTCAATTTTTCAAGTCAGAAACTCACTTCTATTTTATTTGCTTTTAGAAAAGTTTAGAATGAAATTTAAGTGCTAAAGTAATCACCATGGCATGGTGTCATTCCAAACAAATATATAGTGATTATAAACCCTTCACTAGTTATTCTACATTCTCCTTCACCCTCATAACAGCAAAATTATCACACATTTTTTCCTTCTGCCCTCATAAAAGTAAACCTATCACCATCCATGTAATCAAGTTGCGTGAACAACCAGTTCATAGTTTCTAGGAACCAACCAACTTTTACATGATGTCGTACTCATTGCATCCCCAGCGAATATACTTGAGGCTTGAGCCCTAAATATGTTTCAATGAGGTCTTACAGAAACATACATGCCAACCTTGATATTTGTAACTAGAGGTAGAGATGCATCATGCATGCTACTGGCTAGGCTACCCCTGAGAGTTTCTCAAGGAAGTTGCTTCCTTCAAATATTCCGATTGACATGAAAAATCTATGATTAAGATAGGTAGAGTTTAATTAACTGACCAAAACTGCTATAGTTTTTTAAAAACCCGAGGAAGAAAACCACTCTTGGGGCCTGAGCATCTAAATTGTTTACGATGGATTATTGATTTCATTCTAAAAGGTATAGCAAGCAACAACTACATAACAATAGTTGCAAACCAGAAAGAGGAATACAAGGTTCAGGCATGCACCTCTGTTTTAGGCATTCCTCCCAATGCCAGAACAGTAGAAGGGAATTCCCATCCTTTGAGTCAGGAAGGTAATTAAGAGGCTGTTGAATGTCCTCAGCTTACGATCAGGTAAGAGAAGACATAACAATTAATCATAACATAAGAGGCAAAAAAATAAGAATCTTTCTGATCTCTAAAATGTGACTATCAAATTGCCTTAGTTCATACTATTACAATCTCAACATCTGCAAGCACTGTCCTAGAACTGCACATGCTGGAAATCTAATAAGAAAACACCTTACAGAAATGTGAAGCTGATTGTAATTGGTGATCACAGAGTAGATACAACCACACAGTGACAGCCAGGTAATATAATTATGACCTACAAATACTTATTTAACTGATTAACCAAATAGTCAGTGCAAATCTTGATATAAACATTTCTTTCAGTGCTTCAAATCCCGTAAAGGCATAACGCTTGCCAACTTTTGATGTCACCATACCTGCAATTCACATTCACCAATAGCAAAGACACAAATGGATAAGGTTAGCATATCTATCGATTCCAAAGAAAGACAGCTGATCTATATTAACAACTAATACTGTAAGTCTATCCACAAATTGGTTTTGATTATAGCAACATCTATTCTCCACCGAACATGAATACATCTTTGTCCTATCACTGGAAAACTCCATCATGACAATATGCAACAGTTAGATTAGTACTTTATCTAGGCAAATAGTCAAAAAATAGTTATGTCTCAATCTCCCACACGTAGTTTTTCATTTCGTTTTCCACAACTGACTGTAAAATTTTGAAGTCAAATTTCATCTAATTCAAGTTTGAAGAGATCAAGTCTTTAAAGCGTGTACACAGTGCATTCCATTTTCGAACTAGCAAAAGCATGACTAGAATAATGCATAAACGGCGCATTGAAGATAATTTCATTGGAGAAATGTACCTAGAATTGCATCAATTGACCTGATATTTGCAATTGGATTGTCCCCAACCAAAACCGAGAACGCAGACACCTTATCAGTCACGGTCCCCGACCGCTGTGTGGCCAACACCATCTTAACATCCCCACTCTGCCCCCTGGACAACTCGTTATCATGTACGTACTGCGCCAACAACCTCTCTGCAAGA
>NW_020204673.1:0-1552 GCF_001531365.2 Cynara cardunculus var. scolymus
AGTAACTTCAATTCTACCTGTCTCTATTCTGGCAGGATTCCTCAAAATAGAAGTCAAGGTTTCCCTTAGCTTTCCCATTTCTTCATCTAATATGTCTCTTGTTACATATTCTGGATGAGACATCCGTTCTTGATTCATATTTTCAGAGTTTGATTCTGCTTGATTCATATTAATTTCTGGCTGGGTTATTCTGCCTCTGGTCTGCCCCTACCTCTGCCTCTACCTCTGCCTCTGCTTCTGCCCTCAGAGGTGCCAATAGGAGCAACAGGGGATTTTTCTTCATTGGGGTGGGTGATCCTTTCTGACCTTCTTGATCTACTAGCCATCTGTAGATAACAAAGTTAAAACACACATTTTTCACATTCCCAAATATAATAAAGTGTCCAAGTTCAGTTATGTACCTGTAGATTCAAAAGTTACATTGGCCAGATGTAATCCGAAAATACCTTACACACTGATCTCTTAACTTATTATATTTATTCCAAAGGTGCTAACTATGTCTGGGACCCTAWWWTRCRAWGAAATAGTTTAAGTCTAGGTATCATGCATGTGAATACCTCAATCCCTTAAACTCAGGCTCTGATACCAACTCTGTAACACCCCCAAATCCATACATTGCATATATCACATATTTCATATATAGAATACATGTTTTCCTCCACATAGGTCCTTGATACAAGAGTCTATAATGTAAAATACGCAACTCAAAATTTCAAAAGTACATGTTCTTGCATCCTAGCATCTATGCTTCCAAAACAGCTAAGTACATAGGAAGTAATTCACATAATGCTTTTTCCCTCATTAGCATTACCTACACACATATTTTGAAAACACGAAATGAGGGTTAGACATGAATGTCTAGTGAGGTTCCCTTTTATGTGCTACAGGGTGAAGATCACCAAAACATTTATCAAATAATCATTTCACAACATGTGGAATAAAATCAGATTTTGTTTTGGTCCATCGAGCCTCTGGTTCCAAACCATACTTAGAATATATTTCAATAACTAGGACCAGAACCTCTCTGGTCTCTCTTCCAGAGCTTCTGGTTCCTCGACCAGAGCCCCTCTGGTCTCTCTTCCAGAGCTTCTGGTTCCTCGACCAGAGCCCCTCTGGTCTCTCTTCCAGAGCTTCTGATTCCTCGACCAGAGCCTATGTTGTACTAACCAGAGCTTCTGGTTCAACGTGTAAGCCAACCAGAGCCTCTCTGGTCTGTTTTTCATAAAAAGATTCTAATTATAAAATCCGTTTCTTAAAAACTTCTAAAAATATGATTTTAACATAGAAGCTCTTATCAATGGATACAGAGCCTCTGATCCAATTAGTACATTTAGTAAAAACTTGCTCATTCTCCAAATTAATAACCAGAATCCTCTGGTCCAATAATGAGGACCAACCAGAGCTCCTCTTGTTCCTTACAAGGAACAACCAGAGCCCCTCTGATTCCTCATAAAAATAATCATTCTATTCCAAAACACTTTTAACCAATATCAAATTTTACCCTTCTCAATAACATCAATACTATTATTTCTAATAAGAACAATATCTTTGA
>NW_020204673.1:1802-10336 GCF_001531365.2 Cynara cardunculus var. scolymus
CCTTATTTCTTCTTCAAAATCTATGAACTAGTTCGGATGAAGGACCGCAGTCACAACCATCCTATCGAATCCTCATTCATAGTTTTATACATAAAATCTATAGATTAATTCCAAATGAAGACAGATCAAGATCACAATCATCTCAAAAGAATATTCTCTATAGTTTTCAACCAACAGTATTATCATTCAAACCTTTCAAACTCAAGAACAATCTATTCTTTCAATGATTTCCAAAAAAAAACATCATATCCCTTTTAAATCCTCAAAACAGGATATCATTTCCAAAACTGTTTTAAAGAAGCAATCTCTTCTTTATCCTTCCCAACACAGTTTTTAATACTCACATATATAACGATAACACCTTTAAACTATCAAAATAGTTTTACCATCTTTTCATCAAAACCAATATCAAAACCCAGCAGTTTATATAACAAAATATAAAGATTTTAGTCATCAAAAACTCATAGTGTATAATCAACAGTATTTATAAAACTCATAGTTTATAATCAACGGTAGTTTAAAAACTCACCTTAACAAGCACAGATTTTGTAGTTTTAAAACACACATCAAATCACAAGCTCTTCAAACAGCTTTGAACAAAAGATTCCTTCAAGAACACTTCTCTCCGCCACAACACTCTTTTTCTCTTTCAACAGATTTTTCTTCAAATGAAATGATAAGATCGAATCTTATCTTTTTATTTCTTTAAATACTCCTACCATGGCGGTGAGGATTATTTTAATTATAAAACTCATAGGCGGTGAAAGCTTTAACCAATAGAAATAACCTTGGGTGGTGGATTTTTCGTTATAAAATTCATGATTTCTTAACCATGAAGGTATAAGTTTTTAAATAATATAATAATGTTTCCACCAGAATATCTTATCACAAATAGGCATCACCTCATGTATGCTTCACACAACATGCATACATGTATAAATTACATACATATCATGACATCTTTTCACATATAGACATGCACAATATCATGTTCACATTTCACCTATATAGTTCATGCATTTCTACTTAGACATGCATATTTCATGTAATCCACATAACGAACACGTATAAATTACCTCGACACAGGTTGTCTCAAACCTGGTTATAACAAAAAGGGTATGACGCGATTTGGGTAGTTGTTGATCGTCTGTCTAAATCTGCGCATTTTCTACTAATAAGAGAGAAGTACTCTTTAGAAAAGCTAGCTCAGATTTATATCAAAGAATTTGTAATCAGGTACGGTGTTCCATTATATATTATCTCTGATAGAGATAGTCGGTTTACTTCAAAGTTTTGGGAAGGATTGCAGAAAGTTTTGGGCTCTAAAATTTGATTAAGTACAACTTATCATCCACAAACTGACGGGTAGAGTGAAAGAACTATTCAGACACTCGAAGACATGTTGAGAAGTTGTATTATTGACTTCGTGGGATCGTGGGAAGATTATTTGCCGTTGATAGAGTTTGAATATAATAACAGTTACCATTCCAGCATCCAAGCGGCACTGTATGAAGTATTGTATGGATGTAAATACCGAACGCCGTTATGTTGAAACGAGGTAGGAGAAAAACAGTTGACGGATTCTGAGATTGTCCAAGAGACTTCTGAGAAAATTGGACAGACCCGCGAAAGAATCAGAACAGCCCAAGACCGCCATAATGCTAATAATCGTCGAAAGCCAATTGAATTTTCTGTAAGTGATTTTGTGATGTTGAAAGTCTCGTCGTGGAAGGGTATCATCAGATCCAGAAAGAGGGGTAAGCTCAGTCTGAGGTTTGTTGGGCCGTTTAGAATATGCAAGCGAATTGGGCCAGTGGCATATCAATTAGAGCTACCAGAAGAACTAAGTCTGATTCACAACACTTTCCATGTATTGAATTTACGGAAATGTTTAGCTGATCCGAGTCTAGCTGTACCGCTGCTAGAGGTTAAATTAGACAGTAAGCTGAACTTTGTGGAAACACCAAAAACTGTAATTGACCGAAAGATCAGGATGTTGAGAAACAAAGAAATCAATCTGGTTAAAGTTCAGTGGAAGTTTCACAAAGGACCAGAAGCGACATGGGAATTGGAATAAAAAATGAAAACAGAATACCTGTGGCTCTTTTAATAAATAAATTCCGAGACGGAATTCTTTTGAGGAGTGGATAATGTGATAACTGGATCCTTGTTATTATCCAAGGTATTATTGTGTGAATTAATTGTTTATATGAATACATGCTTACGTGGATTTAAAACATGAGTAGGTGTATTTTGGGCATGGATATTGTATGTGCAATATGATATGCATATATATGTCTGTTATATGTGTATACATAATCTATGTGCATGAATTGGGTATGAATATATGCATGCATGAGGGGCTATGCATAGGCATACATAAAAAAGGGGCTGTTAAACTGCCTTTCTGTTTATAGAAAGGGGTATAAATAAGTAGTGAGGTTTTCAAATAAACCTCTTGACTATTTTAAAAGAGAATCAGAGTAAGATTTAAGAGAGAGGTCTTGATCGGATTATTCCTGGGATTGAAGATCAAATTGATTTCAAGTGTGTGGTTTCAAAAAGATTCAAAGGTGAGTGGTTAAAATGCTTTGAATTATTCTGTTTGCATCTTGAAATTTTGTTTTAAAAAGTTTTATACCTGTTTTAAAATTTAATCCGGATATGTGTTAAGCAAGTTATATATTAAATCGGATGAAGGGTGAGCAATTTAAGGTTTAAATCGAACGAGGCTTGAGCGGTTTAGGGCTAAACCGCCTAAGGCATGAACGATGTAACCTTAAACCGGATAAGAGTTATATGGCTTAGTTTTTAAACCGGATAAGAGTCAAGCGGATTAGGTAGTAAACCGAACATGTGTTAACCGGTTTAATGATTAAGCGATTTATGAACTTTAAGTTATGTTTTAAACCGGAGAAGTATGAATACGACTAAAAGGTGACCGGTTTATTTTAATCGGACAATAAGGTATAGTGTTGTCCGGATTAGATATGGGGACAAAAGTGTTGGAATTAATTCTAAGTACTAAATCGGGCAAGTTTGTGAAATGTTGTCCGGATTTGTTATCTGGACAAGGTTGACCGAATTGTATTTGACTTATTATTTTATTGATTTATTTTCAATAAATGGGAATTTTGACAAAATAAATTTGAACTGATAATAATTCCATTGATTACGGTCTATTCCAAATGGAATTGTTGTTATATAATATTTTGATGGGGAAATAAGGGTGGCATATCAAGGAGAGGTGTACCATGCGATAAGGGTGGCATATCAAAGAGAGGTGTACCATGGGATAAGGGTGGCATATCAAGGAGAGGTGTACATTTGGATATAAGGGTGGCATTTGTATGTGTGTTATGTATCATAACTCTTACTATTATATCCTTTAAGATTAACGTGGTCTGGAACCTTTATTTCTTTGTGACTTAAAGGTTTAGGATCAGGGTTCTAATTGGAAATCATAGTCTGGATGTTATTGAGAAGAGATAACAGGTTTGGCCTGAAACTTTGAATAAATCTTATTTGATTTGAAAGGTTTAAAAGTGGCATTATGATAATCTAGTTGATACAAACCTGTTTGGATATTGATGTATTGTTTGCAAGTAGAGAACTTGGCTTGAAAAGTGAAGGTATTGGTATCATGTTCTTACTTGTTCATATATTTGTTATATCTATGAAAAGTTGTTTTACATAAAAGTTTTGATGATTTTCACCCTGCAATGATATGAATAGGGTAACTCACTAGGCCTTTTTGGTCTAACCCTCGCTATGTGATTTTAAATCTGTATTGCAGGAAGTGCTGATGGTAAGGGAAATGGAAAAATATAATAATTTTCCTATATGTTTATCTTCATGAAGATTGGTTGATGATTTGTATAGTTTTGGCAGATGAATCTGGTTTAGTGCAAGAATTGTATTTTGAATTTTTGGACCATGTATTCTGTATTGGTAGATTCTTGTACTAAGGACCAATGTGGTGTATAAACATATATTTCTTTATATGAAGTATATGTTACATGCAATATGTGGAATGGGGTGTTACAACAATCCAAATAAATCTTCTGGAAAAACTTCAGGATAGTTGCTAACAATCGGGATTAATTCTTGCTTACCCTTCTCTTTCTTGGCATCAATTATATAAGCTAGAAATCCTTAACACTTCTTTTGATTACACCTTCTGGCTTTCGTTACTGATAATAGACCGGTATGATGACCCTGATGATCACCATGAATAACAAATGTTCCTCTGTCTGGCAGTATTATTCTAATCAACTTTTTATCACAAACAATGTTGGCTGATTTTCTGCCAACCAATCCATTCCTACTACCACATCAAACTCTTTCATAGGCATGGAAAATAGTCTGATTGACACAGAATAGTGCAGTTATTGAATACACAATTCACAGATACTTGACCATTAGCAGTATCAACTACTCATTTGTCGTCAAGTGACACAAAACTCATATAAGAGCAAATGATGGGGATACAAATGAGAAATTTGCACCCGAGTCAAATAACACTTTAGCATGTAATGAGTTTACGAGCAATGTACCTGTAACTACATCGAGTGTAGTTTTGGCCTCGTGTTTGGTAATTTGAAATGATCGACCCCGCGCCCCACCTAATCCCCCCCTGCCCATGTTTGGTCTTCCACGGGTATTCAATGTATTGCTTCCCATAGTAAGCTGTGGATCTTTCAATTGCGGATAGTTAGGCCAAAGATGATCTGGCGAATTGCAGTTAAAAAACCTCTTTGTCATAGGGCAATTTCTTGATAGATGACCTGCCTCCCCACATTGATAACATTTTCTTGGATCAGTCTTATAGTCGCCCTGATGAACCATGTGACATCGTGAACAAGCTTTCTCAATGAATCTCTGTACGGGCCTGTTTCCATATTTTACAGATTTTGGTCCTTTGTATCCAGTTGATGGACCTTCCCATTTCCTCTTTTTCATTACTTTGCCTTATTCTTGTCTATTTTTATTCCTTTCTGTTACGTCTGCTGTGTCAAAAGTTAATGAGAATGTAGTCGGATCCATAGCAATTACAAATTCTCGGATTGATGGCTTCAATCCCCAAATGTATCTTTCTTGATTTAGAAGAGATGTAATGCTCTGCAAACCGTGAGTATTCTATAAACTTTTATGTGTATTCACGAACAGTTCTGGTTCCCTGTTCTAATTTCAAGAAGTCTTCTTCCATTTTCCGGATGGCAGCCTTTGGGCAAAACTGTTCCTTAAATTTGTTAACAAATTTTGTCCACGTCATAGTTTGCAAGATATTAGGTCTGGCTAAGGATTCCACTTCCCACCAAAATAATGTATTTGACTTCAAAACAGATACTGCAAATCTGACTTGGTCCATTTCTGCACATCGAATGGTATTGAATACAAATTTTATTTATTTAATCTAACACATGGCTTTAATTGGATCTCTTTCTCTCGAGAAGGTTGGTGGTTTGAAAGTTAAGAACATCTTGATATCTCCTTATTTATTATTGACAACTGGGACTAGTGGATTAATCTCAACTCTGCCAGTCTCGATTCTAGCAGGAATCCCCATAATGGAAGTCAAGGTTTCCCTTAGCTTTCCCATTTCTTCAGCCAACATGTCTCTAGATACATATTCTAGTTGAGGCATCTGTTCCTGGTTCATATTCTCATAATTTGATTCCCCTTGATCTGTATTGACATCTGCTTGACTAATTCTGTCCTCTGCTTTGGTCTCTGCCTCTACCTCTACCTCTGGCCTCAGATGTACCAACAAGGGCAAGGATAGGAGAATTCTCTTCTTCGTTGGGATTGGGGCAGGTGATCCTTTCAGACCTTCTGGATCTACTTGTCATCTATAAATATGAAAATTAATACATATTTTCACATTCCCAAATATAATGAGTGTCCAAGTTCAGTTATGTACCTGTAGATTCAAAATTACATTGGCTAGATGTAATCCGAAAATACCTTACACACTGATCCCTTAACTTATCATATTTATTCCAAAGGTGCTAACTAGGGGTGCTCAAAAACCCGACCAATCCGATCAACCCAACCCAACCCAACATGAAATAATCCAACTCGAAGCAACCCGATGTCTAATCGAGTTGTAAAATTGTCAAACTGTAGGTATTGGATTGATATTGAGTTACTATTATTTGAACCCAATCCAACCCCATGAACCCGATATCCTTTTATTTCTTGGATTTAATATCATTGTTGAATTTCTATTAATATATACATTAGACAATTACACTATCATGTATGCTTTTCATATACACATATTTTCAATCTATTCATATCTCTATATAACTCATTCAGTAACTGTGAACATATATATATATATATATATGTAAATTGAGAAAATTAACTGAATATGATATACGTAAGAAATATAGATAAGTTGTATCAAATGATTGATGATGAAAAAAAATTATGAGTAGAGAAATAACATATTCAAGGTTAGAAGAATATTTTAATATATCAAAGTATCAACTCGACTAACCCGACCAACCCGTACGGGTTGGGTTGAGTTAGGTTGGGTTGTACTTTGGTTTGGGTTGGGTTGGGTTAAGATTTTTCCAAACCGCAAGCATTGGGTTAGGTTTTTCAAATGTCTTCAACCCGCTCAACCCAACCCATGAGCACCCATAGTGCTAACTATGTTTGGGACCCTAATATGCAATGAAATAGTTTAAGTCTAGGCATCATGCATGTGAATACCTAAATCTCTTAAACTCAGGCTCTGATACCAACTTTGTAACGCCCCCAAAACACACATTGCATATAACACATATTTCATTCATAAAACATATGTTCGAGCCCACAAAGGTCCATAATACAAGAGTCTACAATACAAAATACACAACTCAAAAATTCCAAAATACATGTTCTTGTATTCATAATATCTATCCTCCAAAACATATCCAAAATGCTCTTCACAAAGCTAAGCACATAAGGAAATAATTCACATTTTCTTTTTTCCTTTACTATCATTATATTCAGTATTTCTTGCAACACATATTGAAAAATAAAATTTAGGGTTAGACCTAGAGGTCTAGTGAGATTCCCCTTTTCCATGTAGTTACAGGGTGATAAGCACCAAAACATTTATTTAAATAAATCCATAATCTGTTTGAGTCCCTCGGACCTCTGGTTCCATAAACAGACTTAGAAAATATTTCAACAAACAAGAGGACCAGAGCTCCTCTGGTTCCTCTAACAGAGCTTCTTACTCAAGAAGAAATTCTCAAATAATTCATAGGTCATAGGTCGTCCTTAKAGATATTAAAATAGTTTTTAAAATACATTGTTGAAAGGATCTTTGTATGGCCAGAGCTCTGGTTCTACTAGCTAGAGCTTCTGGCTCAAATCGCAATACATCAACTAGAGCCTCTGGTTCAACCCGCAAAAAGGCCAACCAGAGCTTCTGGTCCAACGTGTAAGACCAACCAAGGCTTCTGGTCCAACCCGTATAGGCCAACTAGAGCCTCTGGTCCATCTTAATTGTAAGAAAACTTTCTAAGTAAAAATCCCTTTTTGAAAACTCTTAAAAATATAATTTTGACACATAAGCTCTTATCTATAGATACAGAGCCTCTGGTCCAACTAAAACATTATGGATTTTGCATATTTCTCGAATCGACATCCAGAACCCTTTGGTTCTATAACAAGGACCAACTAGAGCCCCTCTGTTTCCTTTCAAGGAACAACCAGAGCCTCTCTGGTTCCTCTGTATGCAAACACTTGATCCAAAACAATTTATATCCAAAATCAAAGGTCACAGGCCAAGTTTTCCCCTTCTCAATAACATTAATACTATTATTTCTAATAAGAACAACATCTCCGAGTCCTCAAATCACAAAGAAGTAAGTACTCAAATCTATTGTAATCTTAAAAGACATAAAAGAAGAGCTATAATAACCACACTCAATTGCCACCCTTATATCCAAAGGTACACCTCTCCTTCATATGTCACCCTTATAGCCGAAGGTACACCTCTCCTTGATATGTCACCCTTATCCCATGGTACACCTCTCCTTGATATGCCACCCTTATTTTCTCATCAAAATCTACGGATTAGTTCCAAACGAAGACAGACCGAAGTCACAACCGTCTTGATGAAACATCCTCCATAGTTTTGTCTACAAAATCTATAGATTGATCCCAAACAAAGAAAGACCGTAGTCACAACCTTCTTGATGAGATGTCTTCTATAGTTTTCAACAAATAACAGTTTCCAAAATAGTTTTACCATCAAAACCTTCAAATTCAAGAACAATCTGTTCCTTCATAAGTTTTCACATATCAAATCTCTTTTAAATCCTTTTTAAAACAAAATACCAACATTCCAAATCTGTTTTAAAGCACATTTACTGTTTTATCTATTCAAACAGTTTCAAAACTCCTAATCATCAATACTAAACAGTTTATAGAAGGGGGGATGAATACAAACACAATTTTCAAATTTAAAATATATGTTGATAAAGAAGATCAATACAGATTTTACAAGATTGTTTGCGGAAAGATAAGTT
>NW_020204674.1:0-1011 GCF_001531365.2 Cynara cardunculus var. scolymus
GTGCGCTACACAAGCGATCTTTCAAGGTTTGAAAGGCCCTTCTTTGTTCTTCGGCCCAATGAAACTTGATGTCTTTTCGAGTTAGCTTGGTTAGAGGTACCGCTATTTTTGAAAAATCTTGAATAAATTTACGATAATACCGTCCAAGCCTAGAAAACTTCTGACTTCTGAAGGATTTCTTGGTGTATCCCATTTTTCTACTGCTTCGATTTTTGATGGATCCACTTTGATTCCTTYTTRTGAYACAACATGGCCAAGGAATTGGABTTCCYWTAACCAAAAYTYACATTTTGATAAYTTGGCATACAACTTTTCTTTCCTCAAGAGACTCAGAATCAAGTGAAGATGTTCTGTATGTTCTACTTCTAATTTGGAGTATATCAAAATATCATCGATAAATACAATAACAAACTTATCAAGATATTCATTGCACACCCTGTTCATCAGGTCCATGAAGGCTGTTGGTGCATTGGTTAGGCCAAAAGGCATCACTAAAAATTCATAATGTTCATATCTTGTTCTGAACGCAGTTTTAGGAACATCTTCTTCTCTGACTTTCAGTTGATGATATCCGGATCGCAGATCAATCTTTGAGAAGTAACTGGCCCCAACTAAATGATCAAATAAATCATCAATCCTGGGTAATGGTTATTTATTCTTAACTATCATTTTGTTAAGCTCCCAATAATCTATACACATTCTCATTGACCCTTCCTTCTTTTTAACAAATAGAACCGGAGCTCCCCAAGGTGAAGTACTTGATTTAACAAAACCCTTGTCAAGTAGATCCTTCAATTGAATTACCAATTCTTTCAGCTCTGATGGGGCTAATCTGTATGGTGTTTTGGCTACTGGTGCTGCCCTGGGTATCAGGTCACTTTTAAACTCTATGGCTCTGTCTGGTGGAAGACCAGACAAGTCCTTGGAAAGACTTATGTGTAATCTTTGACAATTGGGATCTGTTCTGATTCTTTCTCTTCTCTGTTTGCATTGATAGCATAAGCCAAAAAC
>NW_020204674.1:2101-11693 GCF_001531365.2 Cynara cardunculus var. scolymus
ATTGGTTTCTTGTTGAACTTAAAGGACTTGGATCCTCGATATCCTGTTGAAGATCCTTCCCACTTCCACTTTTCCATTTGTTTTCCTTCATCGCTTCTATTTTTGTTCCTCTCTGTGACTTCTGCTGCATCAACTGCCAATGGAAAAGTGGTAGGGTTCACTGCTATAACAAATTCTCTAATTGAGGGTTTCAAACCCCAGATATATCTCTCAACTTTTCTAGCATCTGTGGATATGTAAGGCTCAGCAAATCTACAATACTCTATGTATTTTTCTGTGTATTCTCTAACTGATCCAGAGCTTTGTTCCAACTTCAAGAAATCCTCTTCCATTTGTCTAATTGCAGCCTTGGGACAAAATTGTTCTTTGAATCTATTCACAAATTCTGTCCATGACAAGGTTTGCAGAACATCCATCCTTCCAAGTGATTCTATTTCCCACCAATACAAAGCATTAGACTTTAGAACTGATACAACAAACCTGACTTTGTCGGCTTCTGGACAACGTATGGTATTGAATACTGATTCAATCTCTTTTATCCAACACATAGCTTTAGTTGGATCTCGCTCACCCGAAAAAGCTGGTGGTTTGCATGCCATAAACATTTTAATATCCCCTCCTCTTGTGCTTGGTGTTGGTATGGAAGAATTTATCTCTACTCGCTCTCCACCCTCGAAGGCATTCTCAATATTGATGTTAAGGTTTCTCTTAACTTTCCCATTTCTTCAGCCAACATATCTCTAGTTACAAAATCTGGATGTGGTGTTGGTTCCAGATTGTTATTCCCAGAGTTAGATTCTGCTTGATTAGCATAACCTTGTGATTGATAATTTCTTTCCCTCGTTTGATTTCTCCCTCTTCCTCTGTCTCTACCTCGTGAGGTATTAATAGGGGCTTCAATGGGAGAATTTTCTCCCTCACTAAGATCAGTATGGGCTAGTCTTGGTGATCTTCTGGACCGACTTGTCATCTATAGATTTCATGATTAAATAATACATTTTCACATTCCCAAATACAATAAAGTGTCCAAGTTCAGATATGTACCTGTAGATTCAAAATAACATTGGCCAGATGTAAACCGAATGTACCTTACACACTGATCTCTCAACTTATCATATTTATTTCAAAGGTTCTAACTATGTCCGGGACCATAATATGCAACAGAATAGTTTAAGTCTAGGCATCATCATGCAATTAATCACCTAAATCCCTTAAACTTAGGCTCTGATACCAATCTGTGAGACCCGAAATCTCCACACATTGGATATTACATAGAAATCATTCATATAATACATAGATTCCCACATAGGTCCAAAATTACAAGGGTCTGTGCTATAGGTTTATGATACAAATTGCATAACTTAAAGATTTCAAAATACATGCATTTGTAAACTAGCATTGCTCTCCTCCAAAACACATCTAGATATGGNCCTGAGGTGCTTGTGTGGTCTGTCTAATGAATCTATGGTGTAAGAGGTCCATAGACTCAGATGATAAGATCGGAGGGTTGATGGTCAAACTTTCATCGCGGTCTTCGTACAGGTATTGATGGATGTTTTCCATCATAATTGGTTACCTGGGTGGCAATTCAAGACGTCTTCGCATCAACTCCATGCTCTGTATAATCTCATCTACCAGGCTCTAAGGAGGTTGCCTTGATAAAGAGAGAGTATCTACATGCACCACGAGTGGTTGGGTTGAGGGTCGTGTATGAGTTGGTGAGGGTATGGAATTCTTGTTGAGTTGGTTCAGCTTGGGTTGGTTGTGGTTCATTGGGTTCGGCTTGGGTGGTTTCTGTTGCATGGGTGTGACACCCCAAATCTCCACACATTGCATATTACATAGAATTCATTCATAGAATACATAGATTCCCACATAGGTCCAAAATTACAAGGGTATGTGCTACAGGTTTATGATACAAATTGCATAACTTAAAGATTTCAAAATACATGCATTTGTAAACTAGCATTGCTCTCCTCCAAAACACATCTAGATATGGTCTTCGACATTTAATCTCATAAGGGAAGTAATCATGTAATGCATTTTCCCTTATTGATATTATAACTGGTAATACCTGTACACATATTTTAAAACATTAAATGAGGGTTAGACAAAAGTCTAGTGAGATTCCCTTTTTCATGCTATGCAGGGTGAGATCACCAAAAACATTTATCAAAGAATCTCTCAATAATATTGAAGAATAATAATAGAATTGCATCATGTTTAAGTCCATCGGGCCTTTTGTTCAAAATCCCATACTTAGAAAAATAATGGTTTTCCAGTCCATCGGCCTCTGGTTCCAAAGTGTCCATCGGAAACCATACTTAGAATATTTATCAATAATCATGACCAGAGCTCCTCTGGTCTTTCTACCAGAGCTTCTGTTTAGTCGACCAGAGCCTCTGGTTCCTCGACCAGAGCTTMTGGTTGTACTTATGAAACCCAACCAGAGCCCCTCTGGTTTGTTTTATAAAAATTTCTAAGTATAGAGACTCTTTTGAAATATCATTWTAAAACTATAAATATAGCATTAAGCTTGTTTCTAAAAGATATAAAGCTTATTTTCAAACTAATAATTTATAAAAGATTTTGCATCATTTTTAAATTAATATCCAGAATCCACATGTTCTATTATAAGGGTCAATCAGAGCTCCTCTGGTTTCTTGCAAGGTACAGCCAGAGCTCCTCTGTTTTCTCATAATCAATGCTTTTATCCAAAGCATATTACTCACAACCAACGGTCATGAACCATATTTGCTCCAATCCCATAACATCATTATCATCATTTCTACTAAAGACAACATCTCTAAATCCTCAAATCACCAWGAAATGAGAACTTAAATCTGTTGTAACTTTAATAGATATCATAATAAGAGTTAGGCCACGCAGATAACGACCAACCTTATATCCTCCCAATAATCCCCTTTTTATGATGTTCCACCCTTATATCCTCCCATTAATTCATATGAAGTAGTTCATCCAAAGACAGACCTCAGTCATATATGTCAGAGTGAACTTGTTCATAATTCCCAAACCAATCATGGTTTCAACATAGGTTTATATTCAAAACCTTTTATTCTCAAGAACAACCTGTTCTCCCAAAACAGTTTAAAACTCTGTTTTTCAATAAAACTCTTTCAAACTGTTTTAAAACACATATAATGTTTAATTCTTTCCAAAACAGTCCCAAAATAGATTCAAACAACAACTTCTCAAAGGCTGTTGAAGAACACAACTTTGTTTCATTTTTATCTAGAAACAGATTCCAAAACAATAACATCATAAAAATAGCTGAAGACAGTTTATCATCTTAACCTCAAAACCAATATCAAAACTCAACAGTTGATACACAAATATATGAGGAAATTAGTTTCAAAACCACTCACCTTATCAAACAGATTTCTTGATGATAAACACACAGYAAAAGCTTTACTCTAACACAGAATTTTCCAGTACTTTTGAAGCAACAATTCATGAAGAACACCTTATCTCACACACACAGGTTCTTTTCTAAAAAAAATGACAGTGATAAGGATAACCTTATCTAAATTTTTCTTTAAATATCCTCCCCTAGGCGGTGGAGGATTTTAATAATATAAAATTGGATATAACTGTGTGGATTTTATTATTTAAAAAAAACTATTTGCTTCATTACTAAGGTACCACTATCTTAATAAAATATTCATATTATCCAAACATGTATGCACTTATTTCATGTATCATGTGTTGTTGCCACATTCACGCATACCATCATATAATTTATCAAATAATCACGTAAAATTTACCTTGACCCAGGTTATCTGAAACCCGGTTATAACATTCTCTCCTCCTTAAAAGAATTCCGTCCCGGAATTCATTCAAATAACCATGGATACCTTTCTTTCATTTCTGATTCTAATTCCCATGTTGCTTCTGGACCTTTGTGAAATCGCCATTGTACCCTTACTAGACTTATTTCCTTGTTACTCAACACACGGGTTTTGTGGTCAGTTATAGCTTCTCGAGTTTCCACAAAATTCAGTTTCTCATCCAACTTAATCTCCGGAAATGGCATTGCCATACTAGGATCAGCAAGGCATTTGCTTAGGTTTGACACATGGAAAGTATTGTGAATCAGACTAAGTTCCTCTGGTAATTCCAATTGGTAAGCTAGTGGCCCAACTCGTTTACAGATTCTGAATGGACCAATATATCTTGGACTGAGTTTACCTTTCTTTCCAAACCTCATAACTCCTTTCCAGGGAGAAACTTTCAACATTACTAAATCATTTAAAAATTCAATTGATTTTTTGCGCGTATCTGCGTAACTTTTCTGACGATCTTGAGCTATTTTAATCCTTTCCAGAATCTGATCAATCTTTTCAGAAGTTACTTGCACAATTTCGGGACCTGTTATTTGTTTCTCACCTAACTCATTCCAACATACAGGGGTTCGGCATTTCTGACCATACAACACTTCATATGGAGCCGCTTTGATGCTGGAATGATAGCTATTATTGTATGCAAATTCTATTAGTGGAAGATGATCTTCCCATGATCCTCCAAAATCTATGATGTAAGCTCTTAGCATATCTTCAAGTGTCTGAATTGTTCTTTCACTTTGTCCATCTGTTTGAGGATGATATGTTGTGCTTAATCGAATTTGGGATCCTAATGCCTTTTGAAAACTTTCCTAGAATTTCGATGTAAATCTGCTATCTCTGTCCGAGATGATAGATAGTGGAACCCCGTGTCTTGTCATAATTTTCTTAATATAAATCTGGGCTAACTTTTCCAATGAATAACTTTCTTTTATCGGTAGGAAGTGTGTAGATTTGGATAGGCGATCCACTATTACCCATATGGCATCATACCCTCTTGGGGTTCGGGGTAAGTTCATAATAAAATCTATTGTGATGTGATCCCATTTCCAAACAGGAATTTCCAAGGATTGCAGCTTTCCATAGGGCCTCTGATGCTCTATCTTTACTTATAGGCACATCATACATTTTTCTACATACCTTGCTATGTCTTTCTTTTGTCCTGGCCACCAATAAGAAGTTTTCAAATCCTTATACATTTTATTAGTACCTGGATGGATGGAATATCGAGATTCATGACTTTCCTTCAGAATTATATCGCGAATATTCCCATAGCGTGGTATCCAGATTCGTCCTTGGAAGCATAGAATTTCTTTATTGTTCTTYTCTAGGTTAGCAATCATTTTTCCCAATCTTTCGACCTTTGAATGATCTTCTTTAATAGCCTCTGCTTGACATCTTTGAATGTTCGTATGAAAATTTGGTTTTACATTTATTTTCATCGCCACAGTTTTGTTTTGGGGTTCGGGGTAACTTCATAATAAAATCCATTGTGATGTGATCCCATTTCCAAACAGGAATTTCCAAGGATTGCAGTTTTCCATAAGGCCTCTGATGCTCTATCTTTACTTGTAGGCACGTCATACATTTTTCTACATACCTTGCTATGTATTTCTTTAGTCCTGGCCACCAATAAGAAGTTTTCAAATCCTTATACATTTTATTTGTACTTGGATGGATGGAATATCGAGATTCATGACTTTCCTTCAGAATTATATCCCGAATATACCCATAGCATGGTATCCAGATTCGTCCTTGGAAGCATAGAATTTCTTTATTGTTCTTCTCTAGGTTAGTAATCATTTTTCCCAATATTTCGACCTTTGAATGATCTTCTTTAATAGTCTCCGCTTGACATCTTTGAATGTTCGTATGAAAATCTGGTTTTACATTTATTTTCATCGCCACAGTTTTGATAGTTCCACTTCTTTCTTTTCGGCTTAAAGCATCAGCTACAACATTAGCTTTCCCTGGATGGTAAAGAATTTCACAGTCATAATCATTGACTAGTTCTATCCATCGACGTTGCCTCAAGTTTAACTCTTTCTGGTTGAACAAGTGCTGAAGGCTTTTATGGTCTGTATAAATTTTGCACTTTGTTCCTAGCAAATAGTGCCTCCAAATTTTGAAGGCAAAAACTACAGCCGCTAATTCCATATCATGTGTTGGGTACTGCTTCTCATGATCTTTCAATTGTTGTGATGCATATACGATTACCTTTCCTCTTTGCATCAAAACACAGCCTAAGCCAAGCTTCGATGCATCACTATAAACAATGAAGTCTTCCGTTCCATCGGGTAGAGATAGAACTGGTGCGCTATACAACCTATCTTTCAAGGTTTGAAAGGCCCTTCTTTGTTCTTCGGCCCAATAAAACTTGATGTCTTTTCGAGTCGGCTTGGTTAGAGGTACCGCTATTTTTGAAAAATCTTGAATAAATTTACGATAATAACCAGCCAAGCCTAGAAAACTTCTGACTTCTGAATGATTTCTTGGTGTATCCCATTTTTCTACTGCTTCGATTTTTGATGGATCCACTTTGATTCCTTCTTATGACACAACATGGCCAAGGAATTGGACTTCCCTTAACCAAAATTCACATTTTGATAACTTGGCATACAACTTTTCTTTCCTCAAGAGACTCAGAATCAGGTGAAGATGTTCTGCATGTTCTGCTTATGATTTGGAGTATATCAAAATATCATCGATGAATACAATAACAAACTTATCAAGATATTCATTGCACACCCTGTTCATCAGGTCCATGAAGGCTGTTGGTGCATTGGTTAGGCCAAAAGGMATCACTAAAAATTCATAATGTCCATATCTTGTTCTGAACCCAGTTTTAGGAACATCTTCTTCTCTGACTTTCAGTTGATGATATTTGGATCGCAGATCAATCTTTGAGAAGTAACTGGCCCCAACTAATTGATCAAATAAATCATTAATCCTGGGTAATGGTTATTTATTCTTAACTATCATTTTGTTAAGCTCCCGATAATCTATACACATTCTCATTGACCCGTCCTTCTTTTTAACAAATAGAACCGGAGCTCCCCAAGGTGAAGTACTTGGTTTAACAAAACCCTTGTCAAGTAGATCCTTCAATTGAATTACCAATTCTTTCAGCTCTGATGGGGCTAATCTGTATGGTGCTTTGGCTACTGGAGCTGCCCCGGGTATTAGGTCAATTTTAAACTTGATGGCTCTGTCTGGTGGAAGACCAAACAAGTCCTTGGGAAAGACTTCTAGGTATTCTTTGACAATTGGGATCTGTTCTGATTCTTTCTCTTCTCTATTTACATTGATAGCATAAGCCAAAAAACCCTGACATTTCTTATGTATACACTTACAAGCTTTCAATATGGAGAGAAGACTGGTATGATAATCCAGATGATCACTATCTATGATGACTGTTCCTCTGCCTGGAAACTTAACTTCAATTTTCTTTTGGTTAGATAAAATAGCTGCCTGATTTTTGGCTAACCAATCCATACCCACCACTACATCGAATTCCTTCATCGGCATAAGGAATAATTGAATAGGCAACTCACAACCCTCGATGGAAATGGTGTATTTATCGAACACATAAGCAACAATTTCTTGACTATTAGCAGTGTCAACCACCAATTTTTTGTCAAGTGGCATAGAAATTAAACATTCAATTTGAGCAAAAGTAGGGGATACGAATGAAAAGTTCGCATCCGAATCAAATAGCACTTTAGCATATACAGAGTTGATGGAATAAGTACCTGTTACCATGTCTGGAACTGCCTCTGTCTCATTTTTAGTCATTTGGAAGGATCGTCATTGCGCCCTTCCTACCCATCCTCTATTCATACTTGGTCTCCCTCGACTACCCGTTGTACTATTTCCCAAACTTAGTTGTGGATTTTTTAGCTGTGAGCATTTGTCTTTAAAATGATCCGTTGAATTGCAGTTGAAACATCTTTTATCCATCGGACAGAATCTTGATGAATGTCCAATCTCACCACAATTGAAGCATTTCATCGGTTCTGGTTTGCATTCTCCTTGATGATATTGTCGACACCTAGGACAGACCTTCTCCAACGACCTCTGCATTGGTTTCTTGTTGAACTTAAAGGACTTGGATCCTCGATATCCTGTTGAAGATCCTTCCCACTTCCACTTTTCCATTTGTTTTCCTTCTTCGCTTCTATTTTTGTTCTTCTCTGTGACTTCAGCTGCATCGACTGCCAAATGAAAAGTGGTAGGGTTCATTCTATAACAAATTCTCTAATTGAGGGTTTCAAACCCCAGATATATCTTTCAACTTTTCTAGTTTCTGTGGATATGTAACGCTCAGCAAATCTAGAATACTCTATCTATTTTTCTGGGTATTCTCTAACTGATCCAGAGCTTTGTTCTAACTTAAAGAAATCCTCTTCCATTTGTCTAACTGCAGCCTTGGGACAAAATTGTTCTTTGAATCTATTCACAACTTCTGTCCATGACAAGGTTTGCAAAACATCCATCCTTCCAAGAGATTCTATTTCCCACCATTATAAAGCATTAGACTTTAGAACTGATACAGCAAACCTGACTTTGTCAGCTTCTAGACAACGTATGGTATTGAATACTGATTCAATCTCTTTTATCCAACATATAGCTTTAGTTAGATCTCGCTCACCCGAAAAAGCTGGTGGTTTGCATGCCATAAACATTTTAATATCCCCTCTTCTTGTGCTTGGTGTTGGTATGGAAGAATTTATCTATACTCGCTCTCCACCCTCGAAAGCATTCTCAATATTGATGTTAAGGTTTCTCTTAACTTTCCCATTTCTTCAGCCAACATATCTCTAGTTACAAAATATGGCTACGGTGTTGGTTCCGAATTGGTATTCCCAAAGTTAGATTCAGATTGATTAACATAACCTTGTGATTGATAATTTCTTTCCCTCATTTGATTTCTCCCACTTCCTCTGCCTCTACCTCGTGAGGTATTAATAGGGGCTTCAATGGGAGAATTTTCTGCCTCACTAAGATCAGGATGGGCTAGTCTTGGTGATCTTCTGGACCGACTTGTCATCTGTAGATTTCATGATTAAATAACACATTTTCACATCCCAAATACAATAAAGTGTCCAAGTTCAGATATGTACCTGTAGATTCAAAATTACATTGGCCAAATGTAATCCGAATATACCTTACACACTGATCTCTTAACTTATCATATTTATTTCAAAGGTTCTAACTATGTCCAGGACCCTAATATGCAATAGAATAGTTTAAGTCTAGATATCATCATGCAATTCATCACCTAAATCCCTTAAACTTTGTCTCTGATACCAATCTGTGACACCCCAAATCTCCACACATTGCATATTACATAGAATTCATTCATAGAATACATAGATTCCCACATAGGTCCAAAACTACAAGGGTTTGTGCTACAGTTTTATGATACAAATTGCATAACTTAAAGATGTCAAAATACATGCATTTGTAAACTAGCATTGCTCTCCTCCAAAACACATCAAGATATGGACTTCGACATTTAATCACATAAGGGAAGTAATCATGTAATGCTTTTCCCTTATTGATATTATAACTGGTAATACCTGCACACATATTTTAAAACAGAGGTTTAGACAAAAGTCTAGTGAGATTCCCTTTTTCATGCTATGCAGGGTGAGATCACCAAATATATTTATCAAAGAATCTATCATTCATAATGAAGAATAATAAAAGAATCGCATCATGTTTAAGTC
>NW_020204675.1:0-1914 GCF_001531365.2 Cynara cardunculus var. scolymus
GACCTAAAGTAAATAAATCTAAGCCGTTCGATCAAAACAAATTACAGACAAGAACACGTGATAAGCACGAGCAGCTAAAAGACCTAAGTAAAATAGCTTAAAGATAATCTTCATAGAAGACATTGCTGCAGACCCTCTATTAGACAACACAGAGGCTCTGCTAGATGAAACTTGGGAGTACTCAGAGGAAATCTTCCAGAACCTCTATGAGACACGACAGAGGTTCTGTCGACTAAGTCTTGTAGCATTGTCTTCTCATAGGACCAGTTCCAGAACTTCTGTGAGGCACCACAGAGGTTCTGTCACTTGAGACTTGCAGCTTGTACATCTTTTGCTGTTGGTCCTCTGTGGTCTTCTGTGACATATCATCTTCTGTCAATACTTGTAGTTTTACTTTTTCTATACTTTTACATTTAAGGAACTGAGAGCTAACACATTCCCATATATAATAAAGTGTCCAAGTTCAGTTATGTACCTGTAGATTCAAAAATACATTGGCCAAATATAATCCGAATATATCTTACACACTGATCTCTAAACTTATCATATTTATTTCCAATGGTGCTAACTATGTCTGGGACCCCTAATATGCAATGAAACAATTTAAGTTAGGCATCATGCATGCGAATACCTAAATCCCTTAAACTCAGGCTTTGATACCACTTATGTAACACCCCCAAACTCACATTGCATATAACATATAATTCATACAGAGAATACATGTTAAATCCCACCGAGGTCCAAAGTACAAGAAATATTACAAATACAGAGTCCAAAAATTCCAAATACATGCTCTTGTACTACGTATCATCTAATAACATTGATCTTCATATAGCTATGCACATAGGGAAATAAATAACATTTTCCCTTTTCCTTTACTATCATTATATTATGCACTTCCTACAATACATATTTGAAAACACAAAATGAGGGTTAGACTTGAAGGTCTAGTGAGATCTTTTTTTCCCATGTAGTTGGAGGGTGAAAATCACCAAAACATTATTCAAATAAATCATTTCATATAATAAGATGTAAATCCACCTTCTGTTTGTGTCCATCGGTCCTATGGTTCCAAGGACCTAACTTAGTAATTATTTTATAAAGCAACAAGACCAGAGCTCCTCTAGTTCCTCTACCAGAGCTTCTGGTTAAGCCAACCAGAGTTTCTTACTCAAATAAAATCCTGTATGACCAGAGTTTCTGGTTCATAGACTAACACCATAAATAGTTAAAATAGTTTTCCCAAGTACAAAACCATATATTAAACTGATCTTGTATGACCAGAACTCTAGTTCTACTAGCCAGAGCTTCTGGCTCAAAATGTAAGACCAACCAGAGGCCTTCTGGTTCAACGCGCAGGCCAACCAGAGCCCCTCTGGTCTGTCTTTCCTTGTAAGACATATTCTAAGTATAAAATCTTTGAAACGTCTTTTAAAGTAAAATTTTGACATAGAGCTCCTATCTAATAGATACAAAGCCTCTGGTTTAAGTAAAATCTTTGTAACAAGGACTTGTATTTACATCAAACCAATATCCAGAGCCCTCTAGTTCTATTGTGTAGACCAACCACAGCCCCTCTGGTTCCTTTCAAGGAACAACTAAAGCCTCTCTGGTTCCTCATAGATCAAACACTTTTCCAAAACAGAGTTTATCGAAAACCATTGGCCATAGGCTAAGCTTTCCCCTTCTCAATAACATCAATTGTTATAATCAGGTTTGAGACAACCAGGGTTGAGGTAATTTATACATGTTTATTATGTGGATTACGTTAAATATGCATATCTAAGTAGAAATACATGAACTATATATGTGAAATGTGAACATGATATTGTGCATGCATATATGTGAAAAGATGGCATGATATGTATGTAATTTATACATATATGCATGTGGTGTGAAGCATACATGAGGTGG
>NW_020204675.1:2719-10344 GCF_001531365.2 Cynara cardunculus var. scolymus
TGGCATATCAAGGAGAGGTGTCTTTTGGAATAAGGGTGGCAATTGTGTGTGAATATTATAGCTCTTACTATTATGTCTTTTAAGACTACAATAGTTTTGAGTCCTTACTTCTTTGTGATTTGAGAACTCAAAGATATTGTTCTTATTAGAAATAATGGTATTGATGTTATTGAGAAGGGGAAAACTTGGCCTATGCCCATTGGTATTGGTTAACAGTGTTTTGGAACAGAATGGTCATTTTCATGAGGAATCAGAGGGGCTCTGGTTGTTCCTTGTAAGGAACCAGAGGGGCTCTGGTTGGTCCTCATTATTAGACCAAAGGATTCTGGTTATTGATTTGAAGAAAGAGCAAGTTTTTACTAAATATACTATTTGGATCAGAGGATCTGTATCTAGTAATACTAGCTTCTATGTCAAAATTATATTTTAGAAGTTTTAAGGAAAAGAATTTTATACTTAGAATCTTTTTATGAAGAACAGACCAGAGAGGCTCTGGTTGGCTTGCACGTTGAACCAGAAGCTCTGGAAGAAATACCAAAGGGGCTCCGGTCCTGGATGTTGAAATATATTCCAAGTGTGGTTTGGAACCAGAGGCCCGATGGACCGAAACAGTATGATTTTAGTTTTGTTTCATAAGATGAATGATTTGAAATAAACATGTTGGTGATCTTCACCCTGCATTACATAAAAGGGAACCTCACTAGACATTCATGTCTAACCCTCATTTCGTGTTTTCAAAATTATGTGTGCAGGTAAAGATAATAAGGGAAAGAGCATTATGTGAATTACTTCCCTCTRTGCTTAGCTGTTTTGGAAGCATAGATGCTAGGATATAAGAGCATGTACTTTTGAAATTTTTTGGGTTGCGTATTTTACATTATAGACTCTTGTATCAAGGACCTATGTGGGGGAAAACTTGCATTCTATGTATAAAATATGTGTTATATGCAATGTGTGGATTTGGGGTGTTACATCAATACTATTGATTCTAATAAGAGCAACATCCTTGAGTTTTCAAATCACAAAGAAGTAAGATCTCAAATCTCTTGAAATCGTAAGAGACATAATATCAAGAGCTATAATAATTCCACACACAAATGCCACCCTTATATCCAAAGGTACACATCTTCTTGATATGCCACCCTTATAATCGAAGGTACACCTTTCCTTGATATGCCACCCTTATCCCATGGTGCACCTCTCCTTGATATGTCATCCTTATTTCCTCTTCAAAATCTATGGATTAACTCCAATCGAAGACAGACCAAAGTCACAACCGTCTTGATGAAACAACCTCCATAGTATTATCCACAAAATCTATAGATTAATCCAAAATGAAGACAGACCGAAGTCACAACCGTCCTGATGGAATGTCCTCTATAGTTTTTAACCAATAATGGTTTTAAAATAGTTTTATCATTAAAACTTTGAAACTCAAGCACAACCAGTTCTTTCAATATCAATTCCAAACTCAAAATCTCCTTTAAATCCTTAAAACATAATATCATTCAACACTGTTTTAAAGAAGCAGAATCTTCTTTATCTTTCCAAAACAGTTTCCAAATCCAGAAACTTAAAACACATCTTTTAAACTGTTAGAAAACAGTTTTTACTAAACTCTTTCTAAATATCAATACACTAAAACCCAACAGTTCAAATAGCATTATATAAAGATTTTAGTATTAAAAACTCACCTTATCAGCACAAACTTGCAGGTTCAAACACATAGAATTCCTCAATCACTTTTGTGCAACAATTCCTTCATCAAGAACACTTCCACCGCCACACGCACACTCTTTTTCTCTCTAAAATCTTTTCCAAAAGTAAGATAAGATAGGATCTTATCTCTTATCTTCTTTTTATATCTCTTTAACAAAGGCGGTGGTAGATTTATTCATATAAAACTCTTTGGGCGGTGGGTTTTAATATTTTAAAACTCATTTCTTAACCATGAAGGTTACCTATCTTTTAAAATAAAATAATTGTATAATCGGCTAAGCCCCTTTTACCTAACCAAACATATAACTTGCACATGCATATGTAAACACCTACACATGTATGCACAGTATCATCTTTTCATATATACTCATAATATCCATGTATTTAATTAAGTAACATGCATGCCAACACGTATTTAATAAAATAATCACATAAAAGTTACCTCGACCCAGGTTGTCTGAAACCCGGTTATCACATTGCGGGTTACAATACCTTGTTCATTCAACTTGTTGTGAATGACCCATTTGGTGCCTATCATAGATTTGTTAGATGGACGTGGGAGAAGGTACTAGACTTGATTTCTATCAAACTGAATAAGTTATTCTTGCATAGCATTGACCCAACTTAGTTCAGTGAATGCTTTATTGATTTTCTTGGGTTCAACTAAATAACAAAAGTTGAAAAAGAGATAGATATTACCTAGACCTACGAGTTTGAATAACTACGCTTGGATCACCAAGAATTTGATAGACATGATGGCTTTTCGTCCATCGTTGTGCTAGTAAATTACATACATTGTCATCTTCTAAGATTGTAGCTCAGATATAGAAGACAAGGCTTCGGCAAGAGATTCTTTAGCATTAAATTGAATTGCCAAAGGAGCCTCAATTAGAGATTCATCTACTGAGAGAGGTCCAGTAACCGAAGGATGAATATTTAAAGTAGAATGGCGTATATGACTAATGGGAATGGCAACATTTCTTGAAGAGGATTCAGCTTCGTTATTAGTCGTGTCAGGGATGATAAATGGATCATCATCAACTTTAGGGAGATTAGCGTTAGCTTGTTTGCTGAAGGAAGATTGAGGTTCTCCATAATGAGATATCATCCGATTATCTTACTCTTCTTCATCATCAAAGATGGGTTTAGAGTTAGCTAATCGAGATTCATCAAATGTGATATGAATAGTTTATTCTATTGCTTGCCTTCTTTTATTGAATATGCTGAAGGCTTTGGATACAGAAGAATATCCAAGGAAGATTCCTTCATCGGCTATAAGATCGAACTTTCCAAGGTTTTCTCTGTTATTTAAGATATAGCATATACAACCAAAGATGTGTAGAAAGCTGAGATAAGGCTTTCTACTATGAAATTTTTTTAAGGCTGTCTTCTTGAATCTCTTAACAGTCAGTGATCGATTTCGAGTAAAACATGCAGTCATCACCAGCATATGCCCACAATTGTATAGGGAGACGAGACTCGCTGAGCATAGATCGAGCAACTTTGATTATCTTTCGATTTCTCCTTTCAATGACCCCGTTTTGCTATGGATTTCACATGGATGAGAAGTTGTGTGAGATTCCCTTATTCTCAAGGAAGTTATCAATAATATTGTTTTTGAATCCAGTGCCATGATCACTCCTTATTGAGCGTACTTTTATGTTGTTCAGTGCTTCTATATGCTTCATGAATGAGATGATTTCTTTAGGTGCATCGCTCTTCGATCTAAGTAAAATACCCAAGTATACCTAGAAAACTCATCAACTATAATGAGTGTGTATTTCTTTCTAGCTATGGATTGTACGTTGACAGGGCCAAACAAATCCATGTGCAGGAGCTGAAGCGGACACTGAAGAGTCTTGTTTTGATTTAAAACTAGCATTTGTCTGCAATCCTTTTTAACACGCTAAGCAAAGATATTCCTTTGCAAAAAACTGCTGAGGAAGGCCAGTGACGAGCTCTTTTCTAGAAAACTCATTCAGCCGTCTTCAAGTTGAGATGAGAAAGTTATTTGTACCACATCGAGTTAATATCTAATGAGGCTTTTGAGAGAAAATAACTATTCTAAGTGAAGGGAGAATCCTTTTGATGACATATACATTTTCTTGATTTGAGCCAGTCAATGCAAGATTGTCATATTTGTGAAAGACATACTATGTATTCTTGAGAAATTTGACTATGAAATTTTTATCACACAGTTGACTAATTCTTAGAATATTATGCTTAAGTCCTTCAACATATGCAACACGTCTAAAGTGGTTGCATCGTTGGTTAATATACCATTTGTTTTCTTAAAAGGTAACGGAAGAGCCTCTTTCGTCTTTATATTCTGAGAGCAAGGTTTTGTCTCCGATCATATGCTTTGAGCATCCATTATCTAGATACCAGATACCTTTGTGTTATAACCGGGTCTGAGACAACCTGGGTTGAGGTAAATTATACATGTTTATTATGTGGATTATGTGAAATGTGCATATTTAAGTAAAAATGCATGAAACATTTATGTGAAATGTGAATATGATGTCATGCATATTGTGAAATTATAGCATAACATATATAATTCATACGTGTATGCATGTAGTGTGAAGCATGCATGAGGTAGTGTTTATTGAGTTTAAATATTCGGGTGAAATCATTGTATCTTCATGGTTAAGATATTATGAATTTTTTAATGTAAAATCCACCGCCCAAAATTATTTCTATTCGAGGAAGCTTTCACCGCCTTTAAGTTTTTATAACTAAAATAATCTTCACCACCTTGGTGAGAGTATTTAAAGAAGTAAAAAGATAAGATTTTATCTTATCATTTTCAAATTAAAGTATGTTCAAAAGAGAAAGAAAGCTTGCGGTGGTGAAAGGTGTTCTTGAAGAATCTGTGTTAAGAATAAGCTTTTGCTGTGTGTTTGTCTTCAGGAAATCTATTTGATAAGGTGAGTTTTAAACTATTGTAGAGTATAAACTGTGAGTTTTCTTTTAAAACTACCTTTGCTTATAAACTGTGAGTTTTATTGTGGATTATATGCTATGAGTTTTGATTTTGGTTTTGAAGAAAAGATAGTAAAACTATTTTGATAGTTTTAAAGGTGTTACTGTTATTGTTGGAAAGATAAAGAAGAGTTTGCTTCTTTAAATCAGTTTTTGAAAATGATATCCTGTATTGAGGATTTAAAGAAAACTTGATGTTTTGGAAAATCTTTGAAAGACAAGATTGCTTCTGAGTTTGAAAAGGTTTTTATGGATAAAACTATGAATGAGGATTCGATAAGATGGTTGTGACTGCGGTCCTTCATCCGAACTAGTTCATAGATTTTGAAGAAGAAATAAGGGTGGCATATCATGGAGAGGTGTCTTTTGGAATAAGGGTGGCATATCAAGGAGAGGTGTACCTTTGGACATAAGGGTGGCAATTTTATGTGGATATTATAGCTCTTGCTATTATGTCTTTTGAGACTACAATAGATTTGAGTCCTTACTTCTTTGTGATTTAAGAACTCAAAAATATTGTTCTTATTAGAAATAATGGTATTGATGCTATTGAGAAGGGGAAAACTTGGCCTATGTTCATTGGTATTGGTTAAAAGTGTTTTGAAACAGAATGGTTATTTTCATGAGGAATCAGAGAGGCTCTGGTTGTTCCTCGTAAGGAACCAAAGGGGCTCTGGTTGATTCTCATCATTGGATCGAAAGGATTTGGTTATTAATTTAAAGGATTGGTAAATTTTTATTAAAAATGTATTAGAGGTGTTGTATCTTTTATTAAGTGTTTTCATGACAAAAATCATATTTTAAATATTTTAGGAAAGAATTTTATACTTACTCTTTTTATGAAAAACAGACCAGAGAAGCTCTGGTTAAGTGTTGAACCAGACGGTCTCTGGTTGGACACGTATTTGGAACCAGAAGCTCTGGTTAGTACAACCAGAGGCTCTGGTTGAACATGAAGTTTTTATAAATTACTCGTTTTATGAAAAAGGTTATCTTTTGATTGAGAGTTTATCTAAAGATTATTTACATTAGTGAAGTTTTGGATTCTGGCCAGAGGCTCTGGTCATGAAGAGCAGAAGCTCTGGTAGAGAGACCAGAGGGGCTCTGGTCCTGATTGTTGAAATATATTCGAAGTATGGATAGTTAAACCAGAGGCTCTGATCGAGGAACCAGAAGCTCTGAAAGAGAGACTAGAGGGGCTCTGGTCAAGAATGTTTAAAATATTTTCTAAGTGTTATTTGAGACCAGAGGCCCGACGGACTAAAGCAGTATGTTTTCAGTTTTGCTTTATAAGATGTTTGATTTGAAATAAATGTTTTGGTGATCTTCACCCTGCATTGCATAGAAGGGATTCTCACTAGACATTCATGTCTAACCCTCATTTTTTTGTTGTGTTTCCAAAATTATGTGTGCAGGTAATGATAAGGGAAAGAGTATTGTGTGAATTACTTCCCTATATGGTTAGCTGTTTTGGAAGCTTAAACGCTAGGATACAAGATTATGTACTTTTGGAATTTTTGGGTTGTGTATTTTATATTCCAAACTCTTGTATCGTGGACCTATGTGGGGAAAACATGTATTCTATATATGAAATGTGTTATATGCAATGTGTGGATTTGGGGTGTTACAGAGTTGGTATCAGAGCCTGAGTTTAAGAGATTTAGGTGATCAATTGCATGATGATACATAGACTTAAACTATTTCATTGCATATTAGGGTCATAGACATAGTTAGCACCTTTGGAATAAATGTAATAAGTTAAGAGGTCAGTGTGAAAGGTATTTTCGGATTACATCTGGCCAATGTAATTTTGAATCTACAGGTACATAACTGAACTTGAACACTTTATTATATTTGGGAATGTGAGAAATATGTGTTTTAACTTTGTTATATACAGATGGCTAGTAGATCGAGAAGGTCAGAAAGGATCACCCGCCCCAATGAAGAAGAATCCCCTGTTGCTCCTGTTGGCACCTCTGAGGGCAGAGGCAGAGGCAGAGGCAGAGGTAGAGGGCAGACCAGAGGCAGAATAAGTCAGCCAGAAATCAATATGAATCAAGCAGAATCAAACTCTGAAAATATGAATCAAGAACAGATGTCTCATTGTTAGCTCTAATATTCACTTAATGTAAAAGTATGAAAAAGTATTCTGCAATTGTTGACAGAAGGGTATCTTCCACAGAAGACATCAGAGGACTAGCAACAGAAGTTGTTTCATCGTGCAAGTAAAGTTCAACAGATGCTCTGATGTCTCTCACAGAGGTTCTGGAGAATGGTCCTCTGAAAATAAGATCATACAAGTCTACTACAGCAGAGCCTCTGAGATGGCTCACAGAGGGTCTGCGGATTCGTCTTCTGTGAAGATCCTGTTCTGCTGTTTTTCAAAGGTTGTTAGCTGCATGTGCTTCTCACGTGACTAGATTTTAATAGACTTTATTTGGACGGCTTAGATGATTTCACTTTCTAGATCATGTCAGTGAGGTCGTTAGGGTCTAGTATAAATAGCAGCTTAGGCCTTTGTATTAAGTGTGCTTCCGAATTGTAATCGTCTTATTTTCAATTGAATGAATTGAAAAACCTTTGAAGCTATTCTACTGTGTTCATCTTCTTCCTCACATTAAACTGTTTGTTCTTGGTTTAATTACTCTGTTTTGTTCTTATAATTGTTTTCGCTGCACTGTGATCGTCCTAAGAGTTCATTCAGAGTAAAAGATCAATATCAAAACTGAATTTACAGGTCCTAACAATTGGTATCAGAGCAGGAATTGAATTCTTATTCGATTAATTYTGTTTTTGGTATTAATCTGCTTTTTTCTAGAACACCAGTCTTCTTCTTCAGGTTACCCTGTTTTACTCTTTTAAATCAGTTTCATCTTATTCCTATTTTTCTTCTTCTAATGGCGAACTTGGCCAATACCTTG
>NW_020204676.1:0-10374 GCF_001531365.2 Cynara cardunculus var. scolymus
ACAAACTTATATTACCATTAATCATCCAAAACCCATATTACATTATATAATAAAATAAAAACATAATTCAATAGAAAATAATACATTAAACTCAAAAAACTGTGATATAATAAGTAAACATRTCTTTTTTATTATAAAAAGATAAAGTTTGTTGCAATTTATTAAAAAAAAACGGTTGCATTTATAATTAACCACAAAGATAATGTATTCTACTAAAAAAAAAAAGTCAACATATGCATTTAGAAAAGTTGAAGAATTCAACATGTATATTACCAAAAAGTCAATTAAAGATGTAATGTACATCACATAACACTTAATGTATGTAAAAGTCAATTTCTTTAAACTCGATATTAAAGAAAAGCAAAAGGTGGATCGATGTCATAYGAGAACTCACAAAAAAGAAATGCCACTTTAAAAACAAAGATAGGCTTATATGATCGACCATACTATGATCCATTCATCAATTTGACATCACAAATGCCGACTTGTTCTTTTGTGCGTTTCTCTTCCATCGTACAACATGAAGCATTAGCTTTGCAGCCCAAACAGACTTCATGAATCGAAGGGGTGTTTCGTTAGATGTATTAAACAATAACTAATGTGATTAAAAATATAAGAAACTGTTTGATATATATATATATATATATATATATATATAATAATACAATATCAGATGTTGATTGCCCAAAATTCTTTTACAAGTTAAACCCTTTCTTTTCATTTTCATTCCCCGAGTTATATTATTATAACAAACAACCCTTAGGTAGGAATAGGATGTGGATTGTGGAGGGAAAAAAAAAAAAAAAGAAGATTTAAGAGTTTTATTATAAAGAATGGGCCGTTCACGGAAGCCCAAAAGAAAGTATTTGTATTTCTTCTACGTCTACCCGACCCGACCTCATCGCCAGAACCGAAGGCTCCGCCGCTAGATTTGGATTCAATAGAAATCCACCGTAGGCGACACACAGGGAATCATAGCACTTGTTTTACTTTCAAGCTAGTCTACTACCTCACCGTCCCCTCGAACCCTAACGACGCTGGCGGCCGGATCTRTATCATTTTCAAAGGTAAGACGCTCCGCTCCATCTTCATACAGCTACCACCATTTGCGATTTCCCTACCACACCTCTCCAAGTTTCGCTTAAGTTAGGTTCAAATTCGATTTTCTTTATTTATTTTTGTATGTTTCTATCAACCCTTTTTAGATGGTAACGATTATGTAGTTTCATGCTTCTGTCACTTGTTATGTTATACAATCATTCGATTCGATATTGAATGTTGTATATCTTGTTGTGTTGTTAATTTTGCCTTTATTTTTTGTTATTGGTTTTGAGTTTGTTATCATTGTTTTCTTACCAGAAACAATGAGTCGCTCCAGCAGAACGCTTTATGTTGGTAATCTACCTGGAGATATTCGCGAGCGTGAAGTGGAGGATTTGTTTTACAAGGTGACCGGCTTTGGTTTCATTTATAYTCTATTTGTTCATACTTTTGTTTGAACTCAAGTGCTGCCTGATTCAGTTTGTTTGTCGAAGCTGGATTAGGTGCGCCACTGTTTTTTTKGGAGTACATATTTTAGTTATTCTAGTCCCCTTGGGTCCCCTTGTGCTTTGAAAAAAGGCCTGGACTGTATCTCAGTATTTGATCATTAAGACGGTTGCAGTAAATATGAAATCAATAGCTTGGGACTGAATTTGCAAGAATTCAAGATATTCTTATCAGATGATAAGCATCGTGTCTTATATGATCTGGGATTTGTTTCATTAGGAGGAAATTAATTTCTTTCATCAGCACATTTAAATATGTTAATACATTCAATCCACCTTACTAAGAATCAGACTTGTAGCTTTCATAGATGAAGGCATGAAGCAAAAGGTGCAAATAATGTTAAGGAATGCTAAAAGATTGATGTTCRAGACTTTGACCTTCGGTAATATTGGCCGATTAAGAAGTTTTCTTATGTATATTCTTTTTCCAAATTGCAGTATGGTCCAATAGCCCGCATCGATTTGAAAGTCCCACCAAGACCTCCAGGTTATGCTTTTGTTGAGGTGAGCTTTATCTTGTTTACRCTACTGCTTTTACATTGTTTCTTTTTTCCTCATGATATGGTGTTCTGTCTTATAGTTTGAAGAGGCTCGAGATGCTGAAGATGCTATCAGGGGTCGTGATGGATATGATTTTGATGGGCACAGATTAAGGGTCGGTCGCACATACAAGGCACACATAACTATTGAGTTTTTTAAGATGGTAATAGTAGTGGCAGTCAACAAAATAATTCTTTGTTGTTTGAATAGGTGGAACTTGCCCATGGTGGCCGTGGCAACTCATCTGCTACAGATCGTCATAATAGCCACAGCAGTGGTCGGGGTGGTCACGGTGGTGTTTCSAGACGCTCCGATTATAGAGGTACAAGTATCAGATTGGAAGTGCCTTGTCCTGTTTATTGGAATACATTGTCCTCAAATATATTTATTTGCATTTTATAATGCAGTTTTAGTCACTGGGTTGCCCTCTTCTGCTTCATGGCAAGACCTTAAGGTCAGTATGATTAATACCGTAATGCTTACACTTCATTGATTCCTCTTGCATTTCTTTTAATCCCACTTCATGCACCCTATGCTCCAACCTTGATTGTAATAATTGGTGATGTCAACTTCTCAATGCTATAATGACATCTGTAGCGTGATAAATTCAGATAATTGTGCTCTTTCAGGATCTGCCTTGTGGGAACTATTATCATGAACTGAAGTTGAGGTGTTTTTGAAATATTAGTTTAAGTTGTGACTTGTGAGCTGAAGTAGAACTTAGTAAAGAACTGAGAATAGAGACAAAACTTAGATAGGGGGAGAGCAATTATTCTGTTATATGCATTTCAATCCATTAAATTGGCATTGACGTTAACTTTTGGTCTTGATCAATTTTTTTCTTAACTTTTTCCCGGTCGAGCACCTAATTAGAGAATTGAAAAAAGATTCATAAGATTTGCGATATATGAAAGCATGATTAGCAAGATATATTCTATACCATTAAGTTCGATATTGTGATTGACAAATGACACCTTTGAGTTTTGTTTTAAAAATTACTGAAGTATCTGTTTCCTATCTTTTAAAAGACGATAGAAGATGGCACATCATTCGCCGCAGATTCCATGATTTACATGTTGGACCCAAAAGCTTTTGTTTCTGCCACTTTATTTCTTAAATTGTTTCCGGTTCCTAAAAGAACTTTGAACCATCATAATCATTCAAGTTGAATGTAGTTATTACTTTTTCCCCTGGCATGAGCATTTTATTATTTGGGTTGGAGTGTATTTGTCTGTGATCCACTTTGTCATGCACCATTTCTATAGCTAATACATTGACAATGCTAAGACTGATGAATATTTAGTTTGCTGAACAGTGTGATAGTTTTTATAATGCCATATCTCATTTYTTTTTCTAAAGCCACCCTTTTTGCTAGAAATGTGTGCTTTTGGTTAGTCTTCTACTGCACTATTTGAAGGCAACCATGCAGTGATTTCATTGGCTCAAGGGCACTTTCAGGGTTTGTATTTTTGCCTCACTTCTCTTGTTTTCCAGGATCACATGCGTCGAGCTGGGGATGTTTGCTTCTCCCAAGTTTTTAAGGAGGGAGGTGGTAAGATTGTTATCAGATAGAAAGTTTTTTGGTTATGCTATGGTGAGTCGATGTGGATATTCTTAATTGAGTGGTAAGGCTGATGTGATAATGTCATTTATTTTGCAGGCACCACCGGGATTGTGGACTACACAAACTATGATGACATGAAATATGCTGTAAATAATTATCTGTTTTTTGCCCTGTGTAGTCATTCTTTTGAAGTTAAAGCTCAAACTTCTGGCCATCCGTGGTGTTATTTAATATTCACTATCTTTTATCACAGATAAGGAAATTGGATGACTCTGAGTTCCGGAATGCTTTCTCTCGCGGAGTTATACGTGTATGTTTTATRCTAATATGCTAGTGGTTGATGTGTTGTACACGCTGCTTTTTTTGCATGTGCTTTACTCTACATGAAAACTACCTATAGGTGAAGGAGTATGATTCTAGCCGCTCTAGGAGCCGTAGTCGCAGCCGGAGCAAGAGCTATAGCCGTAGTCGCAGCAGAAGCCGAAGGTTGGTACCTGTTTCATTGCACTGTCTACCTAAAATTTGTCTCGGAAGCTCTCTTGCTTTCAAATGAATAAGAATGATAACAATAAAAACCATGTCTTGTTCTATATCTTTGTACAGCAAATCCCCAAAAGCAAAATCTTCTCGCCGCTCAAAATCCCGTTCGAGGTCTGCTTCTCCTCGTTCTCGTTCTGGATCAGAACCCCGCCCATCTGCAAGGTACACATTTCTAGTTAATATCTTTGGTTTATGTTCTGTGTWACTATTATGCTAAAGGTTCATGCCTTAGATAAATCAGACCTATGAAACAAGGGCATTTCATCATCTATAAGTAACAAGTCCTCTGCTATGTATTTAAGCTTGCATCCTRCATCATGATGCCATAAGAAATGGTTTCTTCATCCTGTTTCTTATATCAATTTGTGTTCTCATGTTAAAGATTTGCTTTTCCTCTTTCTTACATATTTTATGTTATATTAACTGGAGAAGTTGATACACTAGCATCGATCTAGATGAATGTTTACTCTAACGTAGGCAGTAAGAACGAGTTTTTAGGAATAAAATGAGTTCATGTTACTCAGGATCCTGGTTCGAGAACTGGGTACATTTGTGGCTTTTGACTTCGTTTACTTTTCTCGTTTACTTTTCTAGTTTTAATCCTGTGGATTGGTTTATGATTTTGTGTTAGCAGGCGTCAAGAAACTGATTCTCTTAAACTATCTTTCGTTTTTTTTTCTTCTGAAAAATTTGAAGATGAAACTGCCTTGTTTCTGCCTTTTTAGATATGGATATATACGACTCTCAAAGGATTGCATGTTAGGATCTTCATGGGATATGTTACCAATACCTATAACACTTGTGGTTGTGGAGGTATGATATTTTGTAGAAGCCAGTTTTGGAATCCCTTGTGGTGTCTTTTTAATAAGCATCACCAATGTCCACTGGTGCTAGATTGGGACAAGAAGAATCCTGGATATGGATTGCAATCATAAAGCTGGATTGTGAATAGGCGCTATATGATTATGGACTATGGCAATCACGGTTTTAACAAGTTGGATCATATCATTGCTTCTCCAAATGCCACGTAGAAAATAAAGCATGCTGTTCAACTTATTTGTCGGCTTTATTGGTATCTTGTTCACTTGTGTCTCGATTTGCATCCTTTTTTCTCCTTTCTCATTTAAAGATAATTTATCGTTGGCCTTCTAACTTCATTAGGTCTGTCATATATTGGTCTCTGTTGGGCTGCTAAACATTTGGATTTTCCATTGATTGTATTGATTATGGTTACTGATTCTCTGACGTGGAAGTGGCATCAAGGCTCTTGGATCAGAGTAAATTAAGAGGAACTTTTGGATATTAAACTCGGTTGTTTCTGGAACTTTTGCAGATCTCCTTCAAGATCCAGATCTCCGCCACCTTCTGTGAGTGAAACCGTGATTTAATTTTAACCCGTTAAAGTTAACTATCGTCTGGGAGTTCCATCTTACATCTTTTCCTGCTAAATATGTATATCATTTGGCTGGACAATTGTGGTAGCATTTACTCTGATTTTGTTTCATCAGCCGTTTAGATTTTGCTACTGAGTATTAATCCTCTTGATATCGGTGTCGTGTTCTGTTTTCTTCTGAACTCAGCGCCCAAAGCGGGTTAGTAAAAGTCCCAAAAGACGCAGTCCTAGTAAGAGCAGGAGTCCGAGCAGAAGCAGGAGTCGTAGCAGGAGCAAGAGTTTATCACGGTATGGTTGCATACATCTATTTTTTGCAATAAGAATAAGAAAAAGTCATGCTGGTAGATGTACATGTATATTATATGCATAATTTTTTTATTTGTAATTTGGCAGGTGATGAAGCTGGTGCTAGTTGATGGGTTGGTTCTGAAGTGGAGCGGGAAAGGTTGTTTTGGAGCTAAGAAGTTAGCTTAGCCAAGTAAGTTGAATTTGGAACATGACTTATATGTAAGCATGGATTTGGGATTGTGGATGTCTATTTATACTTCACTAGACCGAGTTGTTGTATGTTGACTAGAGTTAATGCCTTTTTGGTTCAAAGTTTTTCTAGTTTCTTGTGGATTCCAGATGGCACATATTTGGTATTTGATGTTTTGACAACGCTTGAACAAGCCTCAGCCAGCTGCTTGGGCATGCTACTGTTAGGGCGGCTTTCATTTTGTTTCTGTTGTGGGCTCGTTTGTGTCGACTATTTTCACTTGACATGACATGACATGACATGGTAGGGAAGGAAGGTTGATCTCGTCTTATGACTATTTGTAGGGCTATACCTGCTTTAAAGACGTATTTTGGCATGACATGGCTCATCCTGCTTACCGTCAACTCGATTCTTTTATATTTGGAGTTGATCTCTGTTTTGATAAATATATCATGCGTGTTTCTAAAATGAAGAACATGTGATGTTGGACAAGGAAACGGTAATGTTATCGTATTATATTTATGGATTTTCATAGCGAATTTAATGTCCATTTGGCAAATTTTAAGCAAATACAATCGTTACTCTAAAATAGTAAAAAAAATATTAAACAGTTTTGGTTGTGGGCCTATGTCTATGATGATGAATAAATATATGCGGATGCATTTATCAGGCAACGTAATGATTTTCTGTGACTGTTTGTTCATTGGTGAAGGTTTTAATTTTAAGTTAATTTGTATTAAAACCAATGAAAATAAGAAAAATTACCAAAAACTAATTTTTTTTTATAAAATTAAGTTGGAAACGTTCTCACTTGGATAAGTTGGTGAATTAATTTCAATTTTACAAGAAAATAGGTTTAAGACAGACAGACAGACGATAAAAATAATTATGAAGACATGGAAACAAACACATAATACAAAATTATTTAAGCATCATTTTGTTGATCAAAATTAACATAATAACAACAATAATAATAATAATAAAACGAAAGACGCAAACAAGAAGAAACCAGACACATGGCGACATTGAGCACCACCTGTTCTCCTTTTTGTTCATAATTAATTGTATATCTACTAAAATGCAAATTAATATTTTGATGGTTTTTTGTTTCATTTATTATCAAATGATTTTTTTCCTTCCATAAATCGATGTCCATTTTCATGAGAAGACACGTCACGTTTTTATAACAATTTACATAAATAACATTACCTTTCCATGTTTTTCCCCTTGGTAATTAGTGTGGGCATAACATAACAATGACACCTGCTTGTTTACTCCACTATAGAAATAAAGGAAACAAATCCAGACACAGGCTTTGAAAGAGATACAATACTAAACGACATTAGCGGTTCGATTCCACTGGATTTTATCCAGGGCTCTTGGAATTAGTCGAGGTACACACCCACAATTAACAAAAAAAGGAAATACAACATTGAAACAAGTTTTATTTAAGAGCCACGAAACAAGAATAAGTATTATGGTCACACATACACAGATAGGAGTAGTCTTTAAGTTTGACCAACCATGCCTTAAATCTTTCCAACTTAGCAATGGCAGGAGGCCATTTCTGCTGGCTTAGTGTTTGGTCTTTGGCTTCTTCACTACCATCACGGTGCAATGGGCATGATGGGTGACATAGTCGCTTACACTTCCCAAAACCGCCCTACAAAAGATTTTAAAATCATGTAAAAATTAACAGAAAATAGGAGTGATTTGCAGTGGCATTTTCGCATACGAAAATCCCACCACAACTTTTGAAGAGGATTCCATGTTTGCGCAACAATTGCTCACAAGTAAGAAACCAGAATCGTTTGGTTTACTTATCAAGCAATCAGGACTGGATAAAGGTTTAATTAGTTGAATCATGATCTTTTCACAGTAATATAATTGCAGAATAAATACATCTTAGTGCAGGTAGCTTCCATCAAAGCATGCGTGTTGACATGCATAAAATCTAGTTACAAAAATAAACGTCACCTTTTAATTGCTCCATAACCATGGCTACCAACCACCAACATGGCAGCATGGTGCCTATCTACAGCTTCACATAGAACATTCCTAGCATCGCCTTCCACAACTTCCACATTCACATCATCCACCTATACAGAAAAGTAGCTTTTAGAAATAATCCAAACAAGTACAAGTAATAAATGAGTGAAACATTTGAACCTCTGAAACAACCATAATCTTTCAAATGCGTTAGATGCTAAAAGTTGCAATGAAGATGAGTCAAAACACGCTTATGGTTCCAATCACACAAGCTCTTTTCCTATACTTGACAGTATTAGATGCTAGAAGTTCCAAAATCGGCTTACAATTCCAATCACACTATGTAATGTAAACAAGTGATTATCCGGGACATGAACTTGCTTCATGATCAGATATTGAGACAATAGCATTTCCATTGGCTTAAGTATACATACAGAACCTGATAGAATGTTTGCACTAGGACCATTACTGTTTCGACATCAGGACTTTCCATAACCTCGCAATTTTGATATCACACTCAATTCCAACCAGGAAAATCTTATCAATTTGGAATTGGAATTGGAATCGACAGATTAATTAGTATTCAAGTAGATTCTCCCTGCTATGCTTCAAAAAAAGAAAAAAAGAAGATAGACAAAAAGTAGAAACCGATTTGGAATGGCAAAGCTCCTTTGCCTTTTCCACCACTCGAGCAGCGATCTTCTTCAAATCCGAATCCACAAAGGGAAAAACATCAGCCGCACCTGGATTCATGGATGATATACCAGAAAACAAAGTTAGGAAAGAGGAGATGAAATGAGCAAGTAAAAGTGAGATGAGTTGAGTTGAGTTGATTGTACCAGGACCGGCGAAACCGATGGCAGAAGTAGGAGAAGGCTTGGAGTGAAGAAGGAGCAGCTTGAAGGGAGAATTGGGGAAGTGATCCAGGGTCCATTGAAGTGCATAAAAACTGTGGTCGCTGTCATCCAGGCCGACGATCATGAGGGGTTTTTGTGGCGTTTCCATTTTTTGTACAATGATTTCTGTAGGTGGGTGGGTGATTATAATAGAAATGGGAAATGGGAAATTCCAGAAGAGGCGAGATACTTAACGACGCCGTTAGACAGGGGTCCACACTACCTTACCTTTTAATTTTATGGTTTTCAGTTCAAATTCCTGGTTACCTTTTAACAGAAAATCAAAAAAAGAGTGAATAGAATACCATGAATGAATGAGTGTTTTATTTTTTGTGGTTTTTCTTTAATCTAAGCCAAGCCAAGCCAAGCCAAGGTATGTAATAACTTGGATGAATTTATTGTAATATCTTAGTTTGAATGAACCTACCTTCAATTTATTGTATGAAGATGATTGAACTAGAATTTTTAAAACATCTACAATCATTTCGTTCTCGTTCTCGTTCTCTAGAATGAATGATATGTAACTTGAAATTAGAATTATATTTCGGTTCTTTAGGATGAATGATATTAGATTTAGATACGGTCATTACAAAGTAAATAATCTCTCTCTTACTTCATCTCATCATACACATAACTCTCATTCAACATCTTCTTTTTGCCCATCCAACAACCTAACTTCCCGGATTTATTCCTAACCCTACCCATCCTACTTTGCTTTTTAAGACTACTACACTTCCATTCATCATCAAAACTGCAATTGTTCACAAGTCCGACGACCGGTTCGCATATTCTTGTACCAATGCCCCAAACAGAGAACCCCTTTCCATCAACCGCGAAGGTCTGTCGAATTCTTTCGCATAACCTGCAAGTTTCCCATTCCAACTCCAAATCATAACCTCACAAACAACTACTACCACTACAACAACAAGGGATGAAGGGACTTACCGGCATCGATGACCAAAACACGATCACAGTCCATAACCGTTGGTATTCTGTGAGCAATGCTGATTATGGTGCAGTCCGCAAAGTCTTCTCGTATGATTTTCTGAATCACCCCATCCGTCTGTGAATCAACAGAAGCCGTTGCTTCATCCATGAACAACAGCCTGCTGTGCTTCAGCATCACTCGTCCCAAACAAAGAAGCTGTCGTTGTCCAACACTCCAATTATCACCATTATCAACAACTAAGAAACAAAAACAATATGTTCAGTTTTTCTTCTCTTCACCAATAAAGGAAAGCAGCGACTCTTTGTTGGATTCGTTTCTAGTACCTGCAGAATCTAGTTTACCAGGTTTTGCAGCAACAACATCGTTCAGTTGGCATCGTTCAAGACTCTGCAAAACAAGTTCTAGGATGAGATAAATCCATGGAGGTCAAAACATTATAGATCATGGTCCAACGATCCATGAAAACAGGAGTGTATAT
>NW_020204677.1:0-8194 GCF_001531365.2 Cynara cardunculus var. scolymus
TCCTCCTGCACTAGCATCAAGCATTTGCTTAGCAACAGTTGTTAAACCATTGTAAAATGTCTCTAGCTGGATACAGTAAGGAATGCCACGGTAAGGGCATTTTCTCAACAACTCCTTGTACCTTTCCCAAACATCAGGTGTTGCCTCATTATCCATTTGTCTAAACAAACATATTTCATTTCTGGATTCAGCGTTCCTGTTGGGAGGAAAATATTTTCTAAAAAATTTCTTTACAAGGTCATCCCAAGAGATTATGGAATTTGGTTGTAAAGAGTTAAACCATAACTTTGCTCTATCCCTAAGAGAAAATGGAAATAACTTCAACCTTAAGGCATCATCTGACACTCCAGGGATAAGAAAACAATCAGTTATTTCTATTAAAGATTTTAAGTGTAAATGAGGGTCTTCAGATGGCAAACCACAGAACTGGCCATTAGTCTGCAACATCTGAAACATGACAGGTGTGAGCTCAAAGTGAGTTGCCTTAATGTGTGGCCTTAGTAATCCTGAATTTAATTGACTAAAAACAGGAATAGCATAGTCCATGATTCCTCTATCCCGAGAATCAACAATATGTACGATGTTCTCCATAATAGTAACAGGTGGTAGAAAAATTAGCTTTTATGAACTTTACTATAAAAGAAAAACTTTAGCATGTTATCCCCGGCARCGGCGCCAAAAACTTGCTCGTCGGTTTATTCAACCTTAGATTCCAACACAAAAATAGAACTCGGCGCAAGTATACACCTCGAACTACTGTCGTCTCGTAACAAGTAATAATGGTAAAAAGTACCAGATTATCGTTCCCACAGAGATAGCTTGTAAAGTTAATTCAAAAAGTCCAGTTTGTAAAAATTAGTTTCAGAAGGCGAATCGGGAGATTTGATTTATCTAAAATTGGGTGGTTCGATTAACAACTAAGAAAATATAAATCTTAAAAAGAAGCACAGGGTGCAACAGTTGATTAAAACTTTAAACAAATGATTCAGTAAAAAGGTGACATAGCATTCCTGTCATAATTATCTAAAATCAATAAATGATTTTATATTACTATGACAGTATCAACTATCGGGTCAGACGGCCTCCCAAGAGCACACACCGGTCAACGTGCTATCGATACGATATCATTTATGTTAGACGTCGTGAATCCTAGCACAACACAGTGTTACCATCCTACACCGTAGGARTATARCGTTTGTCAGACACTAAAGCTATTTATAGCCTTTTCCTATTACCTCAGGTTTTGAAAGTCAATACATTTTTATTCACAAAATTAGTTGTCAATTAATTTTAATGTAATCATCAAATGAAATATTAAGCACCTGAAATAAATAGCAGACTATAATGCTAATAAGACACCTTTGTACTTTCACATCGGCTTTGGTCTTAATTTCYCGTTACACCCCAAGCTAAGGCGTTAGCCATCATCGCTCGGTTTCTTCTCTCGAAGGATGTAAGGACTGAAAAGTAAATAACGAGACGGAAAAGTAAATTGCAGAAAGTAAATTACAAGAAATGAAAATACTGAAAGTTAAATGACAGAAATGTAAATTGCAGTAATGTAAAGACAGAAATGTAAAAGACTGAAATATAAAGACATAAATATAAAAGACTGAAATGTAAATACTGAAATATAAATGACTGAAATATAAATACAGAAATATAAAGACAGAAATGTAAATTACAGAAATGTAAATGACATAAATATAAATTATTAATAACTAAATAATATTAATTATATTAATCTAATAATAATAATAATAATAATAATAATAATAATAATAATAATAATAAAGGAAAGTACATATTGGGAAGACAAAAATACTTTGATGGATGGATGGATGAAATGTACTATGATAAGAAAGGGTACTTGACATGAAAATCTTGGGAAGTGGGTTTGACTTTTGGGGAAACTTGCAAGTCAAGTAACGAAACTTGCAAGACAAGTTACGTTATCAAGACCGGAAGATCACTTGCAAAGTCGTAAAAACTGTTTATATAAACTACGTAAATTAGCCGTAAGCCACGAAGGACGAGATCCGACGTAAAGCAACAACGATCGACTAATTCGTAACTTGAAATAAAAGTAAGAAAACGTAACGTAACAGAAATGAGATGAAGATTTAAAGATGAGTACTTACATTAAACTTAAGAAAGAAATTACAACTACAAAGATCGAATCGTGAAAAGTTAACGAGAACCGAAGGCTTCGAACCGAAAGTAATATTCTTGGGAGCAACTTACAAAAGATTATACATAAATCTCCCAAAAGTATTTGTGAATTAGAGAGTTGGTTACAAAAAGTGTGAATTGGTGAATTAAAACAAAGCTTAAGGCATGTATTTATAGTCCAAGGAAGGTCCCTAAGTGGGTGCCAACTAATAAGACAAAAAGCGTTTTCAAACTGGGCTTTGACCAAGCCCAAGGCTGTTGACCACACCTCCCTACTGGATCAGCCCAAAAATCCACGGCCCAAGCAGTTTTCAAGCTCTCGGACAGGTCCTATAGGACCTTGCCACTCATGGTCCTGTAGGACTGCTGCAGGACTGGGCCCAAAAATGCTCAAAAACCTGCAAAAAACCGGGAATTAACATTAGATATACTATATTACTACTAATATATGAAAAAGACATAAAAAGACTCAATTAGAACACTAATGGGCAAATAAAACAAAGGAAATTGGTTAAGAAAATGATGTAATAAGGTTAATAAATTAACACTTATCAGGGAGATAACTCACACGGTTGATGTGACACCTCTAAACACCACATGTGCATATAACACATATTTCACTTTAAAGAAATATAGTTTACACCACATTGGTCCCACTAGTACAATGATTCTTATATGTACAAAATTTACATATGAAAAATTCCAAAATAAAATCCCTGCACTAACACATGTACAACATGTATCTTCAAAAATAGTTAACATACAGGGAAACAATTACATTTTCCCTTTCCCCTTAGTATCCCTTGTCCCCGCAATTTCTGCATCGCACATTTTTGAAAYACAAAATGAGGGTTAGACCAGAAGGTCTAGTAAGTAAATCCCTTCTTTGCATATGCAGGGTGATAAACACCAAAATCTGATAAAATAACTTTTACACATAATATTTGCATTTCAGCAAAATAATGTAATTCAACAATATGATCAAAATGAGATCAACAGTTTACTTCAACCCATAATTCAATTGCACCTTTCTAAAACCTAGAGCTCAAAATAAAACTCTTAACTTAACGGGCCAAAGCCCCTCTGGCTCAATAGACCAAAGCCCCACTGGCTCAACGGACCATAGCCCATCTTCCTCACCAACCAGAGATTCTGGTTCTACTAACCTGAGCCCTTGTATTTAAGTGAACAATGACCAACTAGAGGTCCTTTCGACCATATAAAACCTTTGGTCCAAAAGAGCATAACATAAATTTAATWRAWGACATAACTAGAATCAGAGCTCCTCTTACTCTTAAACTCTATTATAAATATTTTTGAAGAAAAGATAATTTAAAAAAATAAAACACAKAACTAAGATACAGAGCTTCTGTATGAAACATATAGAGCCTTTGATTAATAAAATTCTCAAACTATTGAAAACCCCTTTTACATAACCTGAGGTCCTTGTGTAAGACTAACTAGAGCCCCTTTGTATGTATTAAAACTTTGATAGAAAGTTAGGAAATAATTGCCTCTGATGACAAACCATTTTCCYYTTCTCAATAACATCTAAATTATTATTTCTAAAAAAGRCAATATCTCTAATTCATCAAGTCACAAAAAATGCTAATTTAGAGTTATTGTATCCAATTAGTGATAATAACAAGTGCTATAATAATAATTTCTACATATGACAATGCCTCCCTTATTCCATGGTACACCTCTCCTTAATATGTCACCCTTATTCCTTCTCTAAAACATGATTACTTGCCAGAACAGATATAAGTCACCACGTCTGGAAGTATCCCTTACTCAGTTCCAAGCCAGAACAGATAAATGTCACCACGTCTAGGGGAACTACCTCTTAAAACAAGTTTCATACCAAAACAGACTTACGTCACCATGCTTGGTAGATACATTTCATAAAATACAGTTCAATATCAAAACAAACTTACGTCACCACGCTTGGTAGGAACATTTCCCAAAATATAGTTTCATACCAAAACAGACTTACACCACCACGCTTGGTAGAAACATTATCTTTTCACTTTAAAAGATATAAAATACCTCTTTTCACAATAACAAATTTAAACCCAAATAGTTGTTAAATTGTGAAAATCCCAATATATCAAAGTTAATTCCAACACATAAGTTGTAAGGAAAATGTGTACCCGGACAAGCTAACCGGCCAACACATGATCGGACAAGCTTGGCCGGATTCCATATCCGGTCAATATATTAAAACAATAAACTTTTTATCCGATTGAACCCCTATCCAAACAACTTTCAATAATTAAACAAAACCCCTAATCCGAACAACACTGTGTCCGACATTCTCTATTCCGATCAACATGGTGACCGGACTCTCCCCAATCCGGTCGATACTTTGATCGAAGAGCAACTTCAATTATCAAACTAACACTTAATACGGATAATACTATGTCCGGGTATGATCTAATCCGATCAGTACTATGTCCGGGTGCTTCCAATCCGGTCACCATAGTGTCCGGTGAAGAACATAAATCGGACATCAAAATTACTCAAGAACAGTTATCAAAATTTCAGTATAAGCTCATATCAATATTGTAATCAATAACAAAATCATATACCAGGATGTTTTGAAAAACACTCACCTTATGCAAAAACTTAGATTTTGAAGATGATGAAATAGAAATATGAATCCAGCAGATTTCTTGCTTCAGTTCCAAAATATGCAACAAACTCATAGAACTCTTTTCTCTCAAACAACTTTTTAAAAAAGGCTAGAATCCTTTGCCCATACCCAAACCAACTTTTCATACCTTTCTATAAAAAGAAAGGTGGTTACCCTCATACCCTCTATGTGCATGCATACCTCCCACATACATAATCTCATGCATGCTAATAAAATTCATGCACACATAATCACATACATTCTCATGCATAATATACATATATATAAACATATGAACCCACATATTAAAATCATACATATGTTCCCAAATCCTACCTTAAAAACACAAAAGTTTTTTGTCATTCTTTTCGAAGGTAGAAATCAATTTACCCATCTGTTCATTACTGAAGTTATCTTTTCTGACAACTTCCTCCTGACACTTTGCAATCTCACTATGAAGATCTGGCAACAAATTCGTTCTCATAGCCACAACCCTAATCATACCACTCTTTTTTCTTTCAGCTCAAAGCATCGGCTACTACATTAGCTTTCCCTGGATGGTAAAGGATTTCATAGTCATAATCATTTACCAGCTCGATCCATCGTCGTTGCCGCATGTTTAGCTCCTTTAGATTGAATAAATGTTGGAGACTTTTATGATCTGTGAAGATCTGACACTTAGTACCCAACAAATAATGCCTCCAAATCTTCAGAGCAAAAACTACGACTGCAAGCTCCATGTCATGAGTTGGATATTGTTTTTCATGATCTTTCAGCTGTCTGGATGCATAAGCAATTACTTTTCCCTCTGCATTAAAACATAACCTAGACCCAGCTTCGAAGCATCACTATAGACCATGAAATCTTCTGATCCCTCTAGCAAAGACAGAATTGGAGCGCTGCACAGACATCTATTGATCTTCTTCCCACTAAAACTTAACATCTTTCCGTGTCAACTTCGTCAATGGTACTGCAATCTTTGAGAAATCCTGAATGAATTTCTGGTAGTACCCTGCTAACCCCAAGAAACTACGGACTTCTGAAGGAATTCTCGGTGCTTCTCATTTCTCTACTGCTTCAATCTTAGAAGGATCAACTTTTAGTCCTATTTCAGATATAACATGACCTACAAATTGAACTTCTCTTAACTAGAACTCACATTTGGACAATGTGGCATATAGCTTTTCTTTCTTTAGAAGTTCAAGGATCAAATGAAGATGCTCAACATGCTCTTTTTCAGATTTTGAGTATATAAGAATATCATCGATAAACACAATAACAAATTTATCGAGATATTCATTACATACTCGATTCATCAGATCCATGAAAGCTGCAGGAGTATTGGTTAGACCGAAAGGCATAACCAAGAACTCATGATGTCCATACCAAGTTCGGAAAGCAGTCTTAGCAACATATTCTTCTTTGACTTTTAACTGATGGTATCCCGACCGCAAATCGATCTTTGAAAAGTATTGGCTCCCACCAGTTGATCAAAAAGATCATTGATTCTTGGTAGAGGATACTTAATTCTTAATTGTCAATTTGTTCAATTCCCAATAGTTAATGCACATTCGCATCGATCCATCTTTTTTCTTGACAAACAGAACCAGAGCACCCTAGGGTGAGGTACTTGGTCTGATGAAACCCTTGTCAAGAAGATCCTTTAACTGATTAACCAGCTCTTTTAGCTCCGACGGTGCTAGCCGGTATGATGCTTTTGCCACTGGTGCTGTCTTGGGTACGAGATATATCTTGAACTCGATAGATCTATCTAGCAGAAGACCAGTCAAATCTTCCGAAAAGACTTCCGGATAATCACATATAACTGGAATCAATTCTTGTTTACTCTTTTCCTTCCTTAAATCTACCAGATAATCCAGATAATTCTGACATCCCTTCTAAACACATATTCGGGCTTTCAAAACCGATAACAAGTTAGTATGGTGATCCTGCTGATCACCATAAATAACAATCGGTCCTTTCCCCGGTAGATCAATACTGATCATTTTCTTGTTGCACAGAATATTAGCCCGATTTCCTGCTAACCAATCCATTCCCACCACAACGTCAAACTCTTTCATCGGCATAGGAAAATGTCAGATCGGCAGCCCACACCCCTCAATATCAATTACGCAATTACTGAACATATATACACCGGATTCTTGACTATTAGCAGTATCAACTACTAATATATTGTCAAGTGGCATAGAGGTCATGCTTGCAATTTCATCAAATAAGGGTGATACGAACGAAAAGTTCGCACCCGAATCAAACGACACCTTAGCAGACATGGAATTGACAAGAAAGGTACCTATACAACATCTGGCGTTGTTTCAGCCTCATTCTTTGTCATTTGGAATGATTGGCCCCGCACCCTACTTTGGCCATCTCTTAGTGCACTAGGCCTTCCACGATTACTTGGAGCATTTCCTCCCATTGTCAAATGAGGAACCCTTAACTGTGGAAAATTCGGCCGAATATGGTCAAGTGAATTGCACTGAAAATACCTTTTGGGTATAGTGCAATCCCTTAACAGATGACCTGCCTCACCACATCAATAAAACCTCTTCGACTTAGGCTGACAGTTCCCTTGATGTACATGTTGACACCGCAAACAAGCTCTAATGGTTAGCTATTGTAAAGGGCGATTATCAGACATTATGAATTTGGGTCTTCGAAAATTGGCAGAAGACCCCTCCCATTTTCGTTTCACCACTACTTTCTCTTCACCCTGATGATTTTTTGTTTCTTTCTGTTACCTCAGCAGCATTTTCGTCTAGAGAAAAGGAAGTAAGGTCCATAGCAATCACTGTTGGACCGTATTACTTAGTTCTGGGTATTGAAAACTTACTTGATTAATTAGATAGACATTGAGTACGCAGCGGACAGTAGTAAATCAAGCAGGTAGAAATCAATAAGAACACAATGAAGAACTCTTGAAGAACACAGAGAGAAAATGCTTCAAAGGATTTTCACATAAAAAATGTTGACAATTACAAAATGGAAGCTTATCAAATACAAAGGCCTAAAGCTGCTTTTATAGAAGCAAAATAACCGCCAAGACAGACCTAGACGTATTATTTAATCTAAGCCGTCCAAATAAAGCAGATTACAGACATGATCACGTGTTTAGCATGAGCAGCTAATAAACCTAAGTACATGGAGATCCGCACAGAAGACTAACTGCAGACCCTCTGTGAGACACCACAGAGGTTCTGCTGTTTATGACTTGAAAGCTTGATACAAAGGAACATTCTTCCAGAACCTCTGTGAGACACGACAGAGGTTCTGTCGTCGTTGTCTTGAATGATGGGCTACATTGTTGAATGTCCTCTGCAGTCTTCTGTGACAGATTATCTTCTGTCAAAACTTGCTGTGTTACTTTTT
>NW_020204677.1:8429-8675 GCF_001531365.2 Cynara cardunculus var. scolymus
TTACAAGAAGTGATTAACCATCAACCTCTGAAATGAAATACTTGAATGTAAATTGCAAGGCGTTAAATTTAAAGTTACAACCAGAAAAAAAGTTACAACGTTTGTGAAGCTATGCCAAATTCAAGAAGAGTCAAACAGCAGACTTTGGAAAATCATCTATTTGGTATACGAAGTCGGTCTTGATCGTTCTGTAAACGTTGAAGAGGAACTCCCTGAAATTGATTTGAGCTCTGATTGGTTCCAAGA
>NW_020204677.1:9157-10618 GCF_001531365.2 Cynara cardunculus var. scolymus
AAGTCTTTCTGGCTGCAGTACATAACGTGTGCGCGCATGACTTGAATCAGCCTTTTGAGAGAAATTGCATAAGAGGACCTCTTCTCTGTGTAGGTATTTAAAATTTTATACATGAAAATAACGTCGAACACACAGAGATTGTGAAGATCTGCATCCGTGAACATGTATACATTGTTGTCTTCCCTCCTTACAACGTATTGAGAATAAGACACAGCCTTCTTTAACATAGTCCTTGGTGAGATCGAGACCAAGGAGATGATTTTTAAGCGCGAGAAGACTTGTTCACGTGGCTTAGTCAATCGAGAGAAGTGGAATTTTGCAGCAGGAGATGGGATGTCTGTCAGCTCGGGATCATACGCDGGTTCTACGTTCGTGACAGAGTATTTCCAGATGAGCATTTCCTCTGGAGTGGTGACGGTCTCTATTTGATCAGGTATTGAGGGAATCTTGCTCATGGATTCCAAGATAGCATCGACGCGTCCTTCTCCTCTGTACTCTGGAATCTGTTGTTCATGCTCTTCAAGAATTGGAATCTGGGTTGATCCTTCTGCAAGGATGGGCTTGACGGTTCCTTGCAGAGCATCAAACGTACCCGTGGACGTTGTTTGGACTATTAGGAACACAGAAGAAGTTGCCTCGCCTTCTCTGTAGTGCATGGGCACTTTTTGCTTTCGAGCCTCAGCCTCTGCCTTAGATAACTTTAAAGCCAGCAAGAATTGAGGATCGTCACGATGCTCTTCTTCATTGATTTGGACAGATGCTTGTGTATCTGAACTTGATGACCCTCTCTTTGAAGTTTCGACARCAATGGCCTTTCCTTTGTCTTTAGGCTCTGCAGTYTTTTTCRTTGCTTCTGTCGCTGTAGGCTCTCTGATTCTRATACCCTTGGCAGGTGCTCTGGCAGRAGCATTCTTCTTCTTTGTTTTTGTGGCTAGGGCCTTCTTCTGTGGGGCTTTCTGTGTCTCCTGTCTCTTTCCTTCAGGATGATCATCACGAGTGGCTTGATCATCATGGCTGGGTTTGGCAGTTGTGTGGGGAGCCCTCCTTAGATGAMGCAKAATCCTTGTTGCTGCCWTGTACATTTTTTCGATGACCTGTTCAGCATTGGCAGAGGCATTCGTGATATCAAGGTCTGTGGCCCATTTGAGTTTGGATACGGTGCTGAAGACCTCTGCACGCAGGTTGGCACCTTCCTTCGCAAGCTTAGTCATTGATTCTTTGAGGTTATCATTTGATGCAAGAATCTCGTGCTTCAGCATAGTGATGTGGTCGATCACATAGTTCTCTAGCGTGCTCATCATGGCTTCCAGATCTCTACGAGTAGCTAAGTGATTAACATTGGCACTGGAAGACTTGGACTAAATGCCATAGGTGACAGCAGAAGAAAACATCTCTTTGATCTCATCACGGAAGGAGGAGTAGTCTGTGTACCCCGCTGTGACGAAGTCTCCAGCAAACTTG
>NW_020204678.1:0-10421 GCF_001531365.2 Cynara cardunculus var. scolymus
AAATAAACTTATCAACCTGAACTAGGACATCCTCAATCTTTCCTCTAGGATAAGCTATGGACTTATCAGCTAATTGTAGAGTCACAGTTGTAGGTCTAGCTTTACTTATGCCCAGGGTATTGAAGATAGATGAAGGCATGAGGTTTATACTAGCACCTAAGTCACATAGGGCTTTTCCTATTTCTTTTCCTCCAATTGAACAAGGGATTGTAAAGCTTCCAGGATCTTTCAGCTTAGGAGGGCTTTTACTGGACAACAAAGCACTGCACCCTTCAGTCAGAGCTACAGTCTCATACTCAGTCAACTTTTTCTTTTTACTCAAAATGTCTTTTAGAAACTTTGCATAACTTGGCATTTGCTCAACAGCCTCAACCAAAGGTATGTTTATATGTAACTGTTTAAAAACATCAAGAAATTTTCTAAACTGTAGTTCTTTCTTTTGATTCCTTAATCTTTGGGGATAAGGAATATAAGGAGTGACTGCAGTAGGAGAAGTAGTCTTTTGAAGAGTTGGTGCTGGAATGGGTTTCAAAACTGGTTTCTCAATGGGTTCTGATTCAGTTCTACCAAGGATTATAGGACTAGTCTGGTCATTTATTGTGGGACCGTCACCATATTGTGACACATCCACTACAATATTTTCTTTGGGAGTCTGGATTGTCTTGGGTTCATCAGGAAATAACAATGGAAGTTCTGATCTTTCTGGAATGGCTATACTATCAATGGGCCTGACTATGGGTTGAGGCTCACTAGTACTCTCTAAATGGTTCACAGGAATGGTAATCACAAAATCTGGTACAGAGGTAACAGAATCTGGTACTACACTTTTCTTTTCAATCTCTGCTTTGCTTGGTTCTTTTTGAAGATTTTCTATTAAAGTCTTATTACTCCTCAATGTCACAACCTTGACCTACTCTTTTCCTTCTCTCTGAAGTGTCTCCGTATCACTAGGTAAAAAGCCTATCGGTCTTTGTCTCATTTCYAAARCTACTTGTCCAACCTGTTTTTCAAGGTTTCTGATTGAAGCCTGAGTTTGGGTTATGAACCCTTTCATCATTGCTTCCAAGGAAGTAGATGAATCAACATACTGATGTGTTGTATCTTGGAAAGAGGGTTGATGACTTTGTTGTTGAAAACTTGTMTGCTGGTTGAAAATCGGTTGGGTAGGGTGTTGCTGGTAAAAATTGGGTTGGTGATTGTAGGAATCACTTTGATGTTGTTGAAAACCAACAGGTTCATTCAAGGTTCTAGCATTCCAGAAAAAATTTGGGTGTTGTTGCCACCCTGCATTATAAGCTTGTGAATCAGAACAACCCCTGTTTTGATTTTMAAAAAAATTAACCGACTCTGGGTTAGATGCACATTGATCAAATGGATGACCTCCTCCACATAACATACATGTTATAGAATTGACAGTAGGATACGATGTTGCATCAACAGTTCGCACATCYGGGCTAACATTCATATTCTTAATCATGTCAGTTATATATGTGAGTTGTGTTGTAAATGCATTATATGCGTCTGTTTCATGTATCCCAACTGTATTATTCTGTATTAATGCATGTGGATCAGCCTAATATCCATTATTATTTGAAATTTTCTCAAGYATGTCATACCCATCATTATAAGTACAAGTTGTGAAAGCTCCTCCTGCACTAGCATCAAGCATTTGCTTAGCAACAGTTGTTAAACCATTGTAAAACATCTCTAGCTGGATACAATAAGGAATGCCATGGTAAAGGCATTTTCTCAACAACTCCTTGTACCTTTCCCAATAATCAGGTGTTGCTTCATTATCCATTTGTCTAAACAAACATATTTCATTTCTGGATTCAGCGTTCCTGTTGGGAGGAAAATATTTTCTCAAAAATTTCTTTACAAGGTCATTCCAAGAGATTATGGAATTTGGTTGTAAAGAGTTAAACCATAATTTTTCTCTATCCTTAAGAGAAAATGGAAACAACTTCAGCCTTAAGGCATCATCAGACACTCTAGGGATAAGAAAACAATCAGTTATTTCTATTAAAGATTTTAAGTGTAAATAAGGGTCTTCAGATGGCAAACCACTGAACTGGTCATTAGTCTGCAACATCTGAAACATGACAAGTGTGAGCTTAAAGTGAGTTGCCTTAATTTGTGGCCTTAGTATTCCTGAATTTAATTGACTAAAAACAGGAATAGCATAGTCCATGATTCCTCTATCCCGAGAATTTGCAATATGTATGATGTTCTCCATAATAGTAACATGTGGTAGAAAAATTAGCTTTTACGAACTTTACTTTAAAAAAAAACTTTAGCGTGCTATCCCCGGCAGCGGTGCCAAAAACTTGCTCGTCAGTTTATTCAACCTTAGATTTCAACACAAAAATAGAACTTGGCGCAAGTATACACCTCGAACTACTGAGATAGCTTGTAAAGTTAATAAAATACCAGATATTGTTCCCACAGAGATAGCTTGTAAAGTTAATTCAAAAGTCCAGTTTATAAAAATTAATTTCAGATGGCGAAACGAGGGATTTGATTTATCTAAAATTGGGAGGTTTGATTAACAACTAAGAAAAATATCAGTCTTAAGAAGAAGCACAAGGTGCAACAGTTGACTAAGACATTAAACAAATGATTCAGTAAAAATGTGACATAGCATTCCTGTCATAATTATCTAAAATCAATAAATGATTTTATATAACTATGACAGTATCAACTATCGGGTCAGACGGCCTCCCAAGAGCACACACCGGTCAACGTGCTATCGATAYGATATCATTTATGTTAGACGTCGTGAATCCTAGCACAACACGGTATTACCATCCTACAACGTAGGAGTATAGCGTTTGTCAGACACTAAAGCTATTTATAGCCTTCYCCTATTACCTCAGGTTTTGAAAGTCAATACATTTTTATACACAAAATTAGTTGTCAATTAATTTHAATGTAATMATYAAATGMAATATTAAGCACCTGAAATAAATAGTAGACTATAATGCTAATAAGACACCTTTGCACTTTCACATCGGCTTTGGTCTTAATTTCCCGTTACACCCCAAACTAAAGCGTTAGTCCATCATCGCTCGGTTTCTTCTCTCGAAAGATGTAAGGACTGAAAAATAAATAACTAAGACGGAAAAGTAAATTGCAGAATGTAAATTACAGAAAGTAAATTACAGGAAATGGAAATATTGGAATTTAAAGTACTGGAAATTAAATGACAGAAATGTAAATTGCAGTAAAGTAAAGACTGAAATGTAAAGGACTGAAATGTAAAAGACTGAAATATAAATGACTGAAATATAAAGACTGAAATATAAATGACTGAAATATAAATGACTGAAATATAAATGACTGAAATATAAAGACTGAAATATAAATGACTGAAATATAAATGCTGAAATATAAATGCTGAAATATAAATACTGAAATATAAATGCTGAAATATAAATACTGAAATATAAATACTGAAATATAAATTATTAATAACTAAATAATATTAATTAATATTAATCTAATAATAATGAAAGGAAGGTACTTGATGTATGACAAGTAGTACTTTGATGGGATGAGGAAATGACATATGAAAACCTTGGAAATTGGGGTTGACTTTTGAAGAAAACTTGCAAGTCAAGTTACGAAACTTGCAAAACAAGCTTCGTTACAAAGACCGAAAGGTTACTTGCAAACTCGTAAAAACTGATTATTTAGTCTACGTAAATTAGTCGTGTACCACAAAGGATGAGATCCGATGTAAAGCAACAACGATCGACTAATTCGTAACTTGTAAAAGATAAGAAAATGTAACGTAACTTGGAACAGAAATGAGATGATGATTAAATACGAGTACTTAAATTAAAACTTGAGAATGAAATCACAACTTCAAAAGTTGGTTCTTGAAAAGACAAACAAAGAAAACCGAAACTTGGAACCGAAAGCAATATTCTAGAGAGCAATTATCACTAATATCACAAGTGTTAAATGAAAGAAAGTATGAAAAAATGTCTTCAAAACAAGGCTTAAGGCTTGTTTATATAGGCTAAGGAAGATCACATAGTGGATGCCAACTAGAAGACAAAAGCTTCTTCAAAACTAGGCTTTGACCGGGCCCAAGGTCGTTGACCACGCCTCCTCTATGGATCAGCCCATTTCTTCACGGCCCAAGCAGAATTTCAGCTCTCAGACAGATACTATAGGACCTTGCCACTCCTGGTCCTATAGGACTGCCATAGGACTGGGCCCAAAAATCATCAAAAACCTGTAAAAATAGGGAATTAACTTTAGATATACTATATTACAGTATATATGAAAAATACATAAAAAGACTCTATTAAGACACTAATGGGCAAATAAAACAAGGGAAAATGGTTAAGAAAATGATGTAATAAGGTTAATAAATTAACACTTATCATCTGGATCTTTTAGAATCATATACAGAGGATAGCCATCAATGTATTCTAACTCTTTATTAGGCTTCTTCAGGTTGACATTCTTTTGTGTACTTTTGTATCCCATTTGCACATCAATTACTGAAGAGAGCTTGTTATGACATCTAAGTTACCTTTGATGGCCTAAATACCTCTGATGACTCCTTCTAATCTGACAGTCAGGTTTCTGATCTCATGATACATATGCTCCAAGTCTTCTAAATAGAGGTTAGGAAAGTCAGCTTCACTAAAATTCCAAACTTGACAATCTTTCCTTGTCACATAGAATACTTGACCAGACACTAACAAGCTTCTTGGCTTTAACATTCTTTATTGAGACGATCCGATGTTTGGTTCCTACAAAGTTGATGGGTTGTCATTTTGCTTTGAGGAAATACTTGTACTACTTACGATACTCGTGTTTCCTTGTGAATACCCAAGATTTTGTCAGAACTCAAGGCTTTCCGATGACGAACAAAAATGTCTGGATACAAGTCTTCAAGGAATGGTTCTCTGACTCTTGCTCGATGCAACCTTGGAGTATTTATCCTTACAACAAAGGGTATGTACTTCTTAAAGGATTTAGCAGTTGCAGTTTGTGGAATGGAAGATGTATCAGGAACACTTGGTGGTTCAGCAAAAACTGGTTTGAGTTCATACTGAAATGGAAAGTTGGGTTCATATTCATCAATATCAGCTTCAAAGTCAAATAGAAATTCATCAGATTCATCATCAGCTCCAACTTCAGCTTTAGCTCCATAATCCTGAACTCCACCAATTTCTTTTGAAAATACTTCATTGAATCCCACATTTGCTGTCAGACCCAGTAATATCCTTGTTTCTACATTGGAGACCGACAACTTTTCAACCATTGGCTCGATTTCTGGATCTGTAGCTATTATCCTCTACATGTCAGTAATCCTTTCACTATTTTCAGCTTGAACATGACTTTGATCATTTAGCTCTTCAGAATCCTCATCTTCAAACAATTTCATTTCTTTACCCCTCGAGGACTCAGCCACTCTCTGTTTCTTCTTATCCCCTTCATGGTGATCAGGATCGTCCTGATCATCATGTCTTCTTTTGAGAGAAGTGGCCTGATCTCGACAAGTATTCTCTAAGATTGATACTCTTTCAGACAATGTATCAATAGAGGTTTGCAGGTTAGCTATTAATTGGGTAGAGGAAGCGATTCTAGAACCAAGCTTTGAGAGACTTAAAATTACAATGCTCTGAAAGTTTGTAAACTTTGTAGTTCGAATGGGTTGGGAATCTTTTATAGACTGTCTGAGCATACCGACTAGATTTGCATTGAGTCCATATTTTGTTCAGTTAACATCTTGGCATAAAGCATGGACTTGAGATCATCCACCAAGAAATTTGTTTTTGATGGAGGTTAGGTGTAGGCGATGGCGACGGAGAAGAAGTTTCTTGCACGACCGGTTGCTTTCCCTTCAATAGTCTCTTCAATTCGTTTATCTCCTCCATTAAAGTATCTTGAACAGCCTTTAAGGCACCATTCAAAAATTCCCTTGACATATAGTCTAGTAAAGTAACACCTAGATCACTTAGATTGCCAGTTGTAACAATAGTTGAATAAACTGTTGTGCCTATGTTCAGTGTTGGAAAAGCGTTAGCACTAGTAGGACTTCCAATATGTCCTCGTTGAAAGTCAGATGACTCTACTCTGGTCGTTCCAGCTTGTTCACAAAGAACAACCGATGGAGCAGTGAATGCTAAAGACTCCAGTATACCTAAAGTGTTTATTGGCACTAGACTCATAGTGTACACAAATGAAGTCGTAGACTGGGGCAGATGTCTACTGTTTTCAATATCTTGTTCCTCCAAGTGAGGAATAAATAGAGTTTGTGCTTCATCCCCTTGAGTATTTGAAACTGAAACTTGTTGAGAAGTGACAGAGTGGCTGGGAGAGGTGTGCAATTGCATAGCTGGGTGGGATATGTCTTCTTCAATGTCGATATTCAATGAATGAATGTCAACAGTAGATGTGGGTGCCCGGCTGCGTGTATAGGTTAGGATAGAAACAAATATTCCTTTTTTTTCCACACACACTCTCACCAGGTTCTTCTCCTTACCCTTCACTCAACCTCTCAACATTTTAAATTAAATCTCCCTCATCCGACCTTATAGCATCCAATAGACGATCTATTTCGCCAAAGTCAGAAAAATCTTCTTCATAATCAAATTCCAGAAAAATCTTCTCCATAATCAAACAGCCATCCCACCTATCATTCCCTTAGCCCAAACAGTCCCTTTAGACAATCCCATTACCCAAACAGCCCCTATACCTGCTGTCCTAACACCAACAGCCCCTAAACCCACTGTTTCAACACCACCAGCCCCCACCTCTACTGTTTTTCAAACCCAAGCAGCCCCTATACCAGTTGTCCTAATACCAACAGCCCCTAAACCCATTGTTTCAACACCACTAGTGACAATGTTTAAAAACCAGACAAAGGAAAAGTGAGGCTAGCCTATGGTATATAAATGTGATTAGTACAAAACAACATCCACTTTGATTTACGAAAAGCTATTTATAACAAGAAAATGGTAGTCGTAAGTATCGGTGTCCATTTTTTCCATCTTATTTGAGTCTTTTATTCAAGAGGATTCGCGGTATGTCAAGCCCTGGGGCTATGCCATCCTAAGGTGCTCCTGTATAAGGAGCGAGGTATTGTAATGTAGCAGGGGAATCCGCCGTCCCCAATTCTTGACTGGGGGGACACCAAAGGACTTGATTATTCAGAACTTAATCGAATCACATGTACTGATCGTTGTAATCTTAGATAGATGGATTATTCACATTTCATTTGATGGTTCTACTAGGTAATCTAGTATCCTTATGCATGAAGACTCGTGAACTTAGCCGATACAAAGCTATATGATAGCACCCAATTTTTCCTAAAAGATTGGGCCGAATCCAACATGCATATATTTTAGATCGACCCGTGCAGTGCTGTAGCTAACGCGTTAAGCATCAACAATTCTAGTTTGGGGGTGTGATAAGTATCAATTTATTTGATCCTTTTACACGTTTTCTTTACTTTATTTACCCATTTTATTTTCCCAAAATTCCACAAATTGAGTCTTTTTGTTTTGTTTTTCTATCTTTTTTATATTGGAGCTAAAGTGATGTGATAAACATGTTTACTTCTTGGATATGTGCTGATTTTTGGAAAAATAGCCTTGTTGTTAGGTACTTGGCTGAAGCATGCTACAACATGTGCTGAAGAACGATCCAGGACACTCTTGAGAATAGTACGGGAATCTTTTGAGGTCACTTCTTCCCTTTTTGGCAGCCCATCTCCTGCAGATTTCAAGATCTCGTAGTACAAATTTAAGATCTGATTTTTGTTATTATCTATGTAGCTTGGCTTTACCCATTAGACAATGTAAAAAAGTTGGGTAAAGCCTTTATCCTTTGGTCCTTATCCTCCTTTCGTCCACTATTTAAAAGGGGGAGGCTTGGCTTTGTAAGTAAGCAATTTGGTATGCAAACAATCCTAGAAAACACTTGAAGTAGTTTGTTCAAGGTTCTTTTGATATAAAGTTGTATTTGCAAGTATTTTATTTTTCTTCTTTATAATTCCTTTTTTATGTTTATTTCTCTTATCATCTTTTCTTCTCTTAAGCTCTCCTTATTATGCTTTATAATTTATGCAATCAATATTATTAGTTAAAACATTTTAAGTCTCTTACAAATCCCCATTTACATTTATTTCTTCTACTTTCTCTTCTTCTCTTGTGTTCTACTTATCATGCTTTATTATTATTTATGCAATTAAATCTTCTACTTCAAATATCGTTAGTCGCTTTTATAATTACGCTTAGCATTTATTTCTTCTACTTTATTTTTCTTTCTTGTGCATTATTATTTACGCAATTAATTTTTCAAGCATGTTAGGCTAAAAATATAGCTTGGGTGTTGGGTGAAGTTAAGATAAAGACCGATCTCGTTTGTAGAAATATCAATTATAAATCTTTACAACTACGTCATTCAAGTTTTTATTGCAAAAACATCATCCATGGACAAGTTGATCACTTGTTTAAAAGTGTTAAAGTGTGTTGGATTTAGAGATAAACCAACAAGCACACGTCAACTTAAATGATATGGAAGTAAGCTCGAGAGAGTTACTTAGAATCAAGGAGACTTGTTTTCGCTCCATTTAGCTTATAAAAGGAATAGTTTGAGTCAATGTCAGGACTCCAGCATTGCATAGAGATATGAGGGTTGGATCTATGACTATGTGCCATTCTACATCTTGAGAGAGTACCTTAAAGAATCTATTAGTTGTAAAGATAAGTCATTTATAAAGCATGCTATAGAACCATGTTGTAGCATGTTGTCTACTTAAAAATCGGTTTAATATCTTAACGAATCCCTACACCCTAAGCTTTCTTCTATTAATTGTTCACAACAGTAGTGTTTAATCAACTCACCACAAATATTTCCTCGAATTTACCATCTGAAATCATGTCTTTATTTATACTACTAAAACAAACTTTTATTCCTTTTTCTCCGTGGACGATATTCGGTATTTTACCACTTTATTACTTGTAAAAGACGATAGTGGATTAATGTTGGGTTCAAGTTAGTGCTTAATGTTGTATTCAAGTTTCTCCTTAGTTTAGTTTCCTTGTAATAGCTTAGTCTTTACATTTCCTAGTATAAATAGGATTTACCTTGTAATTGTAATTAAGCTTTTGTCATTAATTTGAAAATCAAGATTTGCTGATGTAACTTTCTCTCTCCTCTCAATCTAATCATCTTCTTGAATATCTTCTTTCTACTTTGATGCTCATCACAATCTATGAAGATCATACCATGTTTGTATGAAATCTGGACTCATCAATTGGTATCAGAGCAAGTTGCAGCTGTTTGGATTTGAAGATATCCATTTTACACATTTTTGCACGAATTTTTTTAATATTTTCGATCTGATTCTTCACTGTTCTTCACTGTTCTTGATTTTTTTTGACCGGATTGGTTTTTGTGCCAAAATTGTTCAATTTTTGAGTGTTATTGATAAAGATTTGTATCGCTAGTTTCGGTTTTGTATTTCAAACAACTTTGATTCACACCATTTTGCAATTTACACAAGTTTTAAGGCAGAAAATGTCGAAATTTGATTTTTAGCTTTCTGGAAAAAGTTCATAAAAACTCGTATTTTTTCATGTTTTGGTAAAAAGTATGAAATTTTATGTTTTTGCTTGAATCTCTATCCGGTTAAAGCTTGTGCGGTTTAATCTCCGTGTGTTTTGAGTTGTTTTGTTATAGGTAATATCGGACATCTCTTGGAAGGACTTCGTGTGCGGTTTAGCTAATCCGGCTAGTAAACCGGTGATAACTTGTGCGGATTAGTTGATAAACYGTGTAACACTTGAAAGGTTTAGTAAGCGGTTTAAAAGTATCCGGCTAGTAAGGACTTAGTAACTTGAACGAATATTGACCGGTTTAACCAAATCCGTGTGGTAAGTGTGCGGTTTAGAATCCGCTTGGTAAGTCTTGGATTTGTGAGCGGTTTATWTCTACAATCGTATTACATCTTGGACGGTATACATTTGAACGGTGTTTGAATTTGATCAATTTAATTGTTTGAACTTGATCGGTTTATGTTTGAATTCTTTTGATCGGTTTAATAAGTTTGACTTTTTGAACGGATTTTTAAGAGTTTGACTTTTAATCGGTTTAAATCTTAAACTTTGTGAGATTTAACTTTGTGCAATTTAGACTTTGTGCGGTTTATGTTCATGTGTTGCCCGGATTGTTAATCTGGATAACTAGTTTAATTTCTCTATCTTTTTTACCGGACTTGTAAACCGAACAAATTGTGCGGATTGCTAATCCGGACAAGTGCTTCTGTGCTTAATTGTCTAAGTGTTGAATGTGTGCTTATTCAAGTTTACAGTTTATCAGATATATTTTTGTAAACTGATCTTTTAAATTCAAACTTTGAACTGCAGTCGATCCTATTTTTCATACAAACT
>NW_020204679.1:0-5623 GCF_001531365.2 Cynara cardunculus var. scolymus
AGTCAATATCTTTGTCCGGATTACAAGTCCGGACAATACCCCGCTCACAATTTAACCAGTTTAATACTTAGAAATATTCCAATTTCTATCCGGATAAGAGTCCGAACAATACATTGCCCAACCTTTGACCGGTTTAAAACAATCCGGTCAATACACCGCCCACTCTTGACCGGTTTAGACGAGATCCGGTCACCTCTTGACCGGTTTAGAGAAGACTCCGGACAATACTTGAGCGGTTTAAAATAAACCGGTCACCTCTTGCGCGGTTTACTATCCGGATGAGGTTGTCCGGATATTAATCCGGACACCACTTGAACGGTTTAAATAAGAATCCACATAAAATGAAACAAAATTCATAATAACCAGTTCCAAATACTACTAAATTGTATGTAAACAATTTATATCCAAAGCTTTAATACGCTTACCTTTTGAAATCGAATATCCAAGCTTTTGAATCCTCTTATTGCAATCCGTATGACTCTCAAAGAAAGCTTTCTAAATATAGTGTGTGTGTAAAAACCTTTCATCTACTCAACTTTCTATATATAGTATTAAGGAAAGGTGGTGGGCGGCACAACCAGCCGACCTCCCCCCCTTTTCTTTTTAAAATTAAATCTCAAGATATATATATAAACATAACACACACACATACACATACATATATATATATATATGTGTGTGTGTGTGTGTTAAAGAAAATCTTAAATCAAAACTTGAAACCCAAATATTACAACTAGCGACTTTATCTAATTGATCATAACTGGATGAAAACCCATTCCTTTCAACATCCCAAGAAGATACTTCCCGTCAACAGTATCATAAGATTTTCTGATATAAATCTTGAACGCATATTTTGGTTCCCCCTGGGATTTCTGGTAACCTGCCACAAGCTCATGTGCCATTAAAATGTTATCAGTAATCTGTCTTCCAGGAATGAAAGCCGATTGAGCCTTACTGATAAGGACATCCAAAGAGCCTTTCATCCTGTCAGCAATGATTTTACTAATACATTTAAGCAACACATTGCAACAAGATATTGGCCGAAAATCAGATACACATGAAGCATTAGGAATTTTCGAAATAAGGCAAAGCAGAGTGTGGTTCAACTGATATTCTAAGGTGCCCGAGTAGAAGTTATGAACCACAATAAGAATATCCCGACCCACCACACACCAAGCAGATTTAAAGAATTTCGAAGAAAACCCATCAGATCCCAGAGCCTTATCATTTCCAATATCAAATAAAGCAGACTTTATTTCCATATCAGTAATGGGTCCGATTAAATGCAGAGACTCCGACAAAGTCAAAGAACGATCAAAAGAATAATCGTCCATAGAAAGATTTACGAACGCATCACAAGAACACAAGATACCTGCAAAATGAGTAACAAAAGCTTTTGGTACTTCATCATGTGCAAAAACCATACCAGTAAAGTCCTTAATAGCAGCAATGTGATTCCTATTGCGCTTTTCTTTCATGGAGTGAAAAAAGAACTTTGACTTTCCATCCCCCTCATTCAACCAAGAAATCTTTGCCTTTTGTCTAACCATCTCCAACTGATCAGTCCTAGCTTGTTGATAAGCTAACAATAGGTAAGCAACATCCTCTTTCAGCAAATCATTAAAGGGATCTAAGTCACAAGCCAATTGAGCTACATCAAGTTTCGACTTTAATACTGCCACCCTCTTATCCAAGCAGCCATACAAATTTCACGGCAAACCCCTTTCCTATCTGGCATTTTAAGGAGAACTTTCTTCATATAGGAGCCTTTTTTCGGTTTCATCCACACTCCCTCAACCGAACTGAGAAAATCGACATGTGAAGTCAAGAAATTATCAAACTTGAAACCACAATTTCTAAGTCTTCTCCCAACTTTGATTGTTAGAATACCCGACGAATGGTCAGAAATTCCTCTTGGTTCAAAGACGACCGAGGCATCCCCAAAATTGTCAATAAACGCCAAATACCCCAAAATCCGATCTAATTTGTGAAGAATACCTCCATCCCCTGACGGCTTCTGAATCCAAGTGTATTGGCACCCTTGATAAGAGATATCAAAAAGCTCGATATCTTCTAGACAAAGATGAAACTCTTCCATATCCGAATTATGCCTAGACGACCCTCCTAAACCATCAAGAGGGAAAAGCATCGAATTAAAATCTCCCATTGCTATCCACGCTTTATTATGGATAAAAATTTTGAATTTCCCAAGAGCCCTCCAAAAATCCCTCCTTTCCACCTCCGTATTACACCCATAAATAAATGTATAAAAAATAGGTTCCGACATGCCAACGATACAGATTTCACAATGCACATATTGCAGATGTTGCTCAATCACAATCAACTAGACGTTAATGTGACTAATTGAGACCTAATGGTTCTTAAGGGTCCTAATTGGTCCATTTGGTCCCAATAGGTAGAATGTGCCTACTTCTTTTAATCGAGCCATTTGTGTCAAAATGACACTAAATGGATCATAATTAATCCAATTGGACCCAAAATGGTTTAATAGGCCCATTTCTTTATAATTGGGTCAAAATGACACTAATTGGGTCATATTTAGTTTGATTAGACCTTAATGGGTAAAATCGGCTTGTTTCTCCAATTTGAGTCTAATTGAGTGATATTGGTACTAAATCGATCACAATTAGTCTAATGAGAAGTTAATGAGAGTAAGTGAGGTAGAATGGGTTTCTTTTGTCCTTACTGGGTCCGTTTTGTGTTAAAGGATATAATAGGCTATTTCTCCTCAAAAAGTCCAATTGGGTTAAAATAACACTAACTTGGTCATAATTAGTCTCATTAGACCCTAATCGGCATCATGGACCCATTTCTTTTTGAGGAGCCTGATTGGGTCCAAATGATACTAAAGAGTCGCAGTTAGTATAAGTAGATGTTAATGTGACTAATTGAGGTAGAATGGTCCTTACAGGTCCATAATGGGTCCATTTGGTCCTAGTAGGTAGAATGTGCGGATTTCCTTTAATCGAGTCATTTTGTGTCAAAATGAGATTAAATGGATCATAATTAATCTCATCAGACCCTAATTGGGTTAATATGCCCATTTCCTTATAAGAAGTCTAATTGGTTCAAAATAATACTAAATGGTTCCTAAAGGGTGCATTTGGTGTTAGTGGGTTATATAATGGGACAATTAATATTGATTGAATCATTTGGGTCAAAATGAGAATACGCGGATCGAAATTAATCTCGTTAGACCTTTAATAGGCATATTTCTCCAGAAGGAGCCCATTTGGGTCAAAATGAGACTAAATGGCTCATATTCAGTCTGATCAGACATTAAAGGGTAAAATGGGCTTATTTCTGCATTTTGAGTCTAATAGAGTTATAATGGTGCGAATTGGGTCATAATTAGTCTAATCATAAGGTAATGATGGAGCAATTGAGGTAGAATGGGTCTTAATGGTCCCTTATTGGGTCCATTTCGTGTTAGTGGATATAATGCGCTATTTATCCTTAAGGATTTCAATTGGGTCAAAATGACACAAACTAGGTCATAATTAGTCTCATTAGACCCTAATGAATATAAGTTCCCCAGCTCTCCTTGAGGAGTCTAGCTGCGTCAAAATGATACTAAATGAGTCATAATTAGGGGCCGTTTACCAAACGCTTATCAAGTAAGCTCTTACCCGCATGATCACCACTCTCACTTGCCTTATGGAGTAACATTCCTTGCCATGAAAATGGATAACCCGACAAACATTTATAACCCGGTAAGCGCTTACCGGGTAAGAGTCATCACCCTCACTTACTGGGTAAGACTCTCGATTAATGTCTTCCCTCTTACCGGGTAAGACTGTCGCTCCTTGTTATGTTCACCGATAAGGTAATATAGTCGGTAAGCACTTACCAAGGTAAGTGTTTAGTAAACAGCCCCTTAGTATAACTAGACGTTAATGCGACTAATTGAGGCATTGTGGTTCTTAAGGGTCCTAATTGGTCCATTTGGTCCCAGTAGGTAGAATGTCCCTACTTCTTTTAATTGAGACATTCGTGTCAAAATGACATTAAATGGATCATAATTAATCCAATTGGACCCAAATTGGTTTAATAGGCCCATTTCTTTGTAATTAGGTCATATTTAGTTTGATCAGACCTTAATGGGTATAATCGGCTTCTTTCTCCAATTTGAGTCTAATTGAGTGATATTGGCACTAAATCGGTCACAATTATCTAATGAGAAGTTAATGAGAGTAAGTGAGGTAGAATGGGTTTTTTGGTCCTTACTGGGTCCATATCGTGTTATAGGATATAATAGGCTATTTGTGACACCCCCCATCCTCACATTGCATATAACACATATATTATACATAGAATACATGTCTTCTCCCACATAAGTCCATAATACAAATGTCTTTAATGTAAAATACGCAACCCAAAATTTCAAAAGTACATGTTCTTGCATCCTAGCATCTATGCTTCCAAAAACAGCTAAGCACATAGGGAAGTAATTCACATAATGCTCTTTCCCTTATTATCTTTACCTGCACACATATTTGAAAAACACGAAATGAGGGTTAGCCATGGATGTCTAGTGAGGTTCCCTTTTATGTAACGCAGGGTGAAGATCAACAAAACATTTATCACATAATCATTTCACAACATGCGGAATAAAATCAGATTCTGCTTTGGTCCATCGAGTCTCTGGTTCCAAACCACACTTGGAATATATTTCAATAACCAGGACCAGAACTCCTCTGGTCTCTCTTCCAGAGCTTCTGGTTCCTCGACCAGAGCCCCTCTAGTCTCTCTTCCAAAACTTCTGGTTCCTTGACCAGCGCCTCTGGTTGTACTAACCAGAGCTTCTGGTTCAACGTGTGAGCCAACCAGAGCCTCTGTGGTCTTTTTTTCATAAAAAGATTCTAAGTATAAAAATCCTTTTCTTAAAAACTTCTAAAAATATGATTTTGACATAAAAGCTCTTATTAATAGATACAGAGTCTCTGTTCCAATTAGTATATCTAGTAAAGACTTGCTCATTCTCCAAATAAATAACCAGAATCCTCTGGTTCAATAATGAGGACCAACCAGAGCCCCTTTGGTTCGTTACAAGGAACAACCAGAGCCCCTTTGATTCCTCATAGAAATGACCATTCGGCTCCAAAACACTTTTAACCAATATCAATGGCCATAGGCCAAGTTTCCCCCTTCTCAATATAATCAATACTATTATTTCTAATAAGAACAATATCTTTGAGTTCTCAAATCACAAAGAAGTAAGGACTCAAATCTATTGTAATCTTAAAAGACATAATAGTAAGAGCTACAATATTCACACACAATTGCCACCCTTATATCCAAAAGACACCTTTCCTTGATATGCCACCCTTATTCCATATGTCACCCTTATTCCAAAAGACACCTCTCCTTGATATACCACCCTTATTTCTTCTTCAAAATCTATGAACTAGTTCGGATGAAGGACCGCAGTCACAACCATTTTATCGAATCCTCATTCATAGATTTTATCCATAAAATCTATAGATTAATTCCAAATGAAGACAGATCAAAATCACAATCGTCTCAAAAGAATATTCTCTATAGTCTTCAACCAACAGTTTTATCATCACAACTCTGAATATTCAAGAACAACCAGTTCTTG
>NW_020204679.1:7623-10692 GCF_001531365.2 Cynara cardunculus var. scolymus
ACAAGTTAAGCATCGTTCTACATATCTTGCGATGTCTTTCTTGAGACCTGGCCACCAATAAAATGCCTTCATATCCTTATACATCTTGTTGGTACCTGGGTRGATGGAATAACGGGACTTGTGACTTTCATTTAGGATGGTTTCTCGAGTATTCCCATAATTTGGTACCCATATCCGTCCTTGGAAACATAATATTCCTTCCCCATTAGGTTCCATGATGGAAATTATCTTACCCACTTTTTCTGATTTCTTGTTTTCTTCCTTGACAGCCTCTGTTTGGCATTCCTGTATTTTCTTWTGCAAATCTGGGTTTAAACTTATTTTCATCGCCACTGCCTTGATAGTTCCATTTCTCTCTTTACGGCTCAGAGCATCGACTACAACATTAGCCTTTCTTGGATGATACCAAATTTCACAATCACAGTCATTAACTAATTCAATCCATCGTTGATGTCTCATATTCAGATCCTTCTGGTTGAACAAGTGTTGTAGGCTTTTGTGATCTGTATAAATTTTACACTTCGTTCCCAATAGGTAATGCCTCCAAATCTTTAAAGCAAAAACCACGATTGCCAATTCTATGTCGTGAGTTGGATAGTGCTTTTCATGATCTTTTAATTGTCGAGATGCATATGATATGACTTTCCCTCTTTGCATCAAGACACAACCTAAACCCAACTTTGATGCGTCACTATATACCATAAAGTCTTCAGTTCCATCGGGTAAAGATAGTATCGTGGCACTGCAAAGACGATCTTTTAATAACTGAAAGGCTTTCTGCTGTTCTTCTTCCCACTGAAATTTAACATTCTTTCGAGTTAATTTCGTCAAAGGCACGACTATTTTAGAGAAGTCTTGAATAAAATTGCGGTAATAGCTTGCCTCTTATTTTGCAACGACTTCAATCTTTGCTGGGTCTACCTTTACTCCATCCTCAGATATAACATGCCCCAAAAATTGGACTTCTCTTAGCCAAAATTCACACTTTGATAGTTTAGCATACATCTTTTCTCTTTTCAAAAGCTCAAGGATCAATCGAAGATGTTCTGCATGCTCTTCTTGGGTTTTGGAGTATATAAGAATATCATCGATAAATACAATGACAAATTTATGGAGGTATTCTCTACATATTTGATTCATCAGATCCATGAAAGCTGTTGGTGCGTTAGTCAAACCAAATGGCATAACCAAGAAATCATGGTACCCGTACCTGGTTCAAAATGTTGTTTTTGCTATATCACCTTCTTTGACTTTCAACTGGTGGTATCCTGATCGCAAATCAATCTTTGAGAAGTAACTGACTCCTACTAGTTGATCAAACAAATCATTGATCTTGGGCAATGGATATTTGTTCTTTATGGTCAATTTGTTTTTCTCGATAATCAATACACAAACGCATAGTGACATCTTTCTTTTTCACAAACGGAACTGGAGCTCCCCATGGTGAAGTACTTGGCCTGATATTTCCTTTGTCTGACAAATCCTTTAATTGTGTAACCAGTTCTTTTAATTCTGATGGAGCTAATCTGTACGGTGTTTTTGCTACAGGTGCTGCTCCAGGTATCAAATCAATCCCAAATTCAATAACTCTATCTGGAGGTAGCCCTGACAAGTCTTCTGGAAAGACTTCAGAATATTCACTGACAACCGGAATTAATTCTTGCTTACTCTGTTCTTTCTTAGCATCAATTATGTAAGCTAAAAATCCTTGGCATTTCTTTTGGWTACATTTTCTGGCTTTCATCATAGATAGCAAACTGGTACGATAATCCTGTTGATCACCATAAATTACGACTATCCTTCTGTCAGGTAACATAATTATAATCATCTTTTCATTGCAAACGATGCTAGCCTTATTTTCTGCCAACCAATCCATTCCTATTACCACATCAAATTCCTTCATAGGCATGGGAAACAATCAGATGGGTATCTTACAATCCTCAATCATGATAGTGCAGTTTTTAAACACGTAACTCACAGATACTTGACCGTTAACAGTATCAACTACTAACTTATCGTCAAGTGGCATAGAATTCATATGAGCATATAAGGCAAATGATGGGGATACAAACGAGAAGTTTGCACCCGAGTCAAATAACACTTTAGCATGTAAGGAGTTCACGAAAAATGTACCTGTTACTACATCGGGTGTAGTTTCTGCTTCATGTTTGGTCATTTGAAAAGATCGATCCCGCGCCCCACCCATTGCTCCTCTGACCATATTTGGTCTTCCTCGGCCTGTTGATGTATTACTCCCCATGGTTAACTGTGGGCTTTCAATTGTGAACAATTTGGTTTGAGGTGATCTGGAGAATTACATTTAAAACACCTTTTTACTGTTGGGAAAACATTCGACAAATGACCTGTTTCACCACGTTTATAACATTTCCTTAGCTCAATSCTGCATTCTCCCTGATGAACTTGATGACATCGGGGACAAGTCCTTTCATTGAATCTTTGTATGGGCTTGTTTCCAAGCTTTACAACTTTTGGTCCTTTGTATCCGGTTGATGGACCTTCCCATTTCCTCTTTTCTATTGCTTTCCCTTCTTCTTGTCTGTTCTTGTTTCTTTCTGTTACCTCCGCTGCATCAACGGTCAATGAAAATGTAGCCGGATTCATGGCTATGACAAATTCTCGGATTGATGGTTTCAATCCCCAAATATACCTTTCAACTTTTCTAGACTCTGAGGAAATATAATGTTCTGTAAATCTTGAATATTCGATGAATTTCTCTTTATTCCCTTACAGTTCTGTTTCCTTGTTCCAATTTTAGAAAGTCTTCTTCCATTTGTCTAATGGCAGCTTTTGGGCAAAACTGCTCTTGAATTTGTTGACAAACTTTAGCCATGCCATAGTTTGCAAAATATCTGTTCTAGCTAAGGATTCTACTTCCCACCAAAATAACGTATCTGATTTTAACACCGAGACTTCAAATCTGACTTTATCTGTTTCAGCACATCGGATGGTATTGAATACAGACTCCATCTCCTTGATCCAACACATAGCTTTAATTGGATCTCTTTCTCCCGAGAAGGTTGGTGGTTTACAAGTTAGAAACATCTTTAT
>NW_020204680.1:0-10474 GCF_001531365.2 Cynara cardunculus var. scolymus
AGGTTTTCAATCAATTCAATTGAAAATTTTGACAATTACAATACTGGAATCACACAGTTTACAAAGGCCCTATCCGTTATTGATACTAGTTCCTAACGACCTTAGAGACTAGATCTTGACACGTGTCTTCATCTGGGTCATCCAAAGAAAGTCGATTAAGCCCTAGTCACGTGAGAAGCACATACGGCTAACTACCTTCAAAAACTGTTAGAACAGAAACTTCATAGAAGACGAAAGCCACAGACCCTCTTTGAGCCATCTCAGAGGCTCTGCTGTAAATGACTTGCGTGTTCTTTTGACAGAGGACTATTTTGCAGAACCTCTGTGAGACACATCAGAGGTTCTGCCACTCTTCACTTGCTCGATCATAAGGCTTTTGTCGCTAGTCCTCTGTTCTCTTCTGTGGAGTTAACCTTCTGTCAAGTCTTACAATATACTTTTTCTATACTTTTACAAGATAGGAAAATGGAGCTAACAGTATTCATACTTCTCCGATAAAAATACTTAACATAATTTCAAACCTTCATATACCGACCAACACTTTGATCGGATTACTATTAAACCGGGTGAGGCTATATCCGGTTTACATTTAAATCGCTTAACCTTTGTCCGGTTTACATCTAAATCGCTCGACCCTTGTCTGATTTAAGACTAAACCGGTTGATACACCAATCGATTTAACCTTAAATTGTTCACGTTTTGTCCGGTTTAAGGCTAAACGGTTAAAACAAGTTTTCAAAACAAGTAATAATCAAACTAAAGGAATTACTTTGCAATTGGAATAAAATGATAAACCACTCACCTTGAAAGTCTTTTGAAAATCAGTCGCTTGAAAAACTAATTTGAAATCCGGTCAAGAGCAATCCGATAAACACTTCTTCACTTAAATCCTACACTTTTTTCAAAAATACCACGAAGACGAAAATGATAATCTTTCACCCCTTATATACTCTTTCTAAAAAGAGTAGGGCGGCTAAAACCGCCTCCAACCATGCACCCTTTATGCATGCACACACACATACCATGCACATATATCATGCATATATATATATATATATATATCATATGCATTTCATATTATGCATATAATTCCTATGCATAAAATTTTCATACTAGCATGGTCAAATATAGCAATTTATCATGCTGTCACATAATCATTTAACAAATAATCACATATTAGTTACCTCAAGTGATAATCAGGACCCAATTATCACATTATCCACCTCTCAAAAGAATTCCGTCTCGGAATTCCTTTAATCAAAAAGGGTACTCTGATTTCATTTTTTATTCCAATTCCCAAGTTGCCTCTGGTCCTTTGTAAAACTTCCAGTGTACTTTAACCAAACTGATATCTTTGTTTCTTAACACCCTAATATTTCAGTCAATTATGGCTTCTAGTGTTTCCACAAAGTTCGGCTTATTATCCAGTTTAACCTTTGGAAGTGGTATAGCTAAACTCGGATCAACTAAACATTTTTGTAGGTTCGATACATGGAAAGTGTTGTGAATCAGACTTATGTCTTTTGGTAGCTCTAACTGATATGCTACTGCGCCAATTCGTTTGCATATTTTGAATGGCCCAATATACCTCGGTCTGAGCTTACCCTTCTTTCTGAATCTGATAACACCATTCCACGGCGAAACTTTCAACATCACAAAATCACGTACACAGAATTCAATCGGCTTTCGACAATTATCAGCATAACTTTTCTGGTGGTCTTGTGCTGTTCTAATTCTTTCACGGATCTGTTCAATCTTTTCAGAAGTCTCTTGAACAATTTCAGGACCCCTTAACTATTTTTCTCTTACCTCATTGCAACACAACGGCGTTCGACATTTACGTCCATACTGTACTTCATACGATGCCGCTTGGATGCTGGAATGGTAACTGTTATTATATGTGTTATAACCAGGTTTGAGACAATCTGGGTTGAGGTAATTTATACATGTTTATTATGTGGATTACGTGAAATATGCATATCTAAGTAGAAATGCATGAACTATATATGTGAACATGATATTGTGCATGCATATATGTGAAAAGATGGCATGACATATATGATTTATACATGTATGCATGTGGTGTGAAGCATACATGAGGTGGTGCATATTTGTGATAAGTTATTATGGTAGAAACATTATTATATTCAAAAACTTATACCTTCATGGTTAAGAAACCATAAATTTTATAATGAATTTTATAATGAAAAACCCACCACCCAAGATTATTTCTATTGGTTAAAGCTTTCACCGCATATGAGTTTTATAATTAAAATAATCTCCACCGCCATGGTGAGAGTATTTAAAGAAATAAAAATATAAGATTCTATCTTATCATTTCATTTGAAGAAAAAAATCTGTTGAAAGAGAAAAAGAGTGTTGTGGCGGTGAGAAGTGTTCTTGAATAAATCTTTTGTTCAAAGCTGTTCGAAGTGCTTGTGATTTGCTGTGTGTTTTAAAACTGTAGAAACTATGATTATTAAGGTGAGTTTTTTTTTAAACTACCATTGATTATACACTATGAGTTTTTGATGAATAAAATCTTTATATTTTGTTATATAAACTGCTGGGTTTTGATATTGGTTTTGAAGAAAAGATGGTAAAAACTATTTTGATAATTTAAAGGTGTTATTGTAAGATATATGAGTATTTAAAACTGTGTTGGGAATGATAAAGAAGGGATTGCTTCTTTAGAACAGTTTTGGAAATGATATCCTATTTTGAGGATTTAAAAAGGGATATGATGTTTTGGAAATCATTGAAAGGAAAAGACCGTTCTTGAGTTTGAAAGGTTTTGATGATAAAACTGTAGATTGAAAACTATAGAGAATATTCTTTTGAGACGATTGTGATTTTGATCTGTCTTCAATTGAAATTAATATATAGATTTTATGGATAAAACTATGAATGAGGATTCGATAAGATGGTTGTGACCGCGGTCCTTCATCCGAACTAGTTTATAGATTTTAAAGAAGAAATAAGCGTGGCATATCAATGAGAGGTGTCCTTTGGAATAAGGGTGGCATATCAAGGAGAGGTGTCCTTTGGAATAAGGGTGGCATATTAAGGAGATGTGTCTATTTGGAAATAAGGGTCGCAATTGTGTGTGAATATTATAACTCTTACTATTATGTCTTTTAAGACTACAATAGATTTGAGTCCTTACTTCTTTGTGATTTGAGAACTCAAAGAAATTGTTCTTATTAGAAATAATAGTATTGATGTTATTGAGAAGGGGAAAACTTGGYCTATGGCCATTGATATTGGTTAAGAGTGTTTTGGAACAGAATGGTCATTTTTATGAGGAATCAGAGGGGCTCTGGTTGTTCCTTGTAAGGAACCGGAGGGGCTTTGGTTGGCCCTCATTATCGGACCAGAGGATTCTGGTTATTGATTTAGAGAATGAGCAAGTTTTTACTAAATATACTAATTGGACCAGAGGCTCTGTATCTATTAATAAGAGCTTCTATGTCAAATTCATACTTTTAGAAGTTTTAAGAAAAGGATTTTATACTTAGAATCTTTCATGAAAAACAGACCAGAGAAGCTCTGGTTGGCTTACACGTTGAACCAGAAGCTCTGGTTAGTACAACCAGAGGCTCTGGTCGAGGAACCAGAAGCTCTGGAAGAGAGACCAGAGGGGCTCTGGTCGAGGAACCAGAAGCTCTGGAAGAGAGACCAGAGGGGCTCTGGTCGAGGAACCAGAAGCTCTGGAAGAGAGACTAGAGGGGTTCTGGTCCTAGTTATTGAAATATATTCTAAGTGTGGTTTTGAACCAGAGGCTCGATGGACCAAAACAAAATCTGATTTTATTCCGCATGTTGTGAAATGATTATTTGATAAATGTTTTGGTGACCTTCACCCTGCATTACATAAAAGGGAACCTCACTAGACATTCATGTCTAACCCTCATTTCTTGTTTTCAAAAATATGTGTGTAGGTAAAGATAATAAGGGAAAGAGCATTATGTGAATTACTTCCCTACGTGCTTAGCTGTTTTGGAAGCATAGATGCTTGAATGAATAAGCATGTACTTTTGAAATTTTTGAGTGGTGTAATTCACATTAAAGACTTTTGTATTATGGACCTATGTGGGAGAAGAGATGTATTCTATGTATAATACATGTCTTATATGCAATGTATGGATTGGGGGTGTTACAATATGCAAACTCTATTAACGGCAAATGGTCTTCCCACGATCCCCCGAAGTCTATGACACAACTTCTCAACATATCTTCAAGAGTCTGGATAGTCCTTTCACTCTGCCCATCAGTTTGCGGATGATAAGCTGTACTTAATCGGATTCCAGACCCCAAAGCTTTCTGCAAACTTTCCCAGAACTTTGAAGTAAAACGACTATCTCTATCAGAGATAATAGATGATGGAACACCGTGCCTGGTTACAATTTCTTTGATGTAAATCTGTGCCAGCTTTTCTAAAGAGTAATTTTCTCTTATAGGTAGAAAATGCGCAGATTTAGATAGCCGATCAACAATTACCCAGATTGTGTTATACCCCTTTGGAGTTCAAGGTAATTTCATGATGAAATCCAATGTAATATGATCCAATTTCCATACAGGAATTTCCAAAGATTGAAGACTTCCATACGACTTTTGATGTTCAATCTTAACCTGTAGACACGTTATACATTGTTCCACATATTTAGCTATGTCGTTCTTCAATTTGGACCACCAATAAAAAGGTTTCAAATCTTGTACATCTTATTGGTACATGGATGAATAGAGTATCGGGACTTATGGCTTTCACTCAGTATAGTACTTCTGATATCCCCAAAGCACGATACCCAAATTCGCCCTTGAAAGCACATAATTCCTTTATTGTTCGGTTCCAGAGTTGAAATCATCTTACCCAATCTTTCTGATTTGACAACATCTTCTTTTATGGCCTCTTTTTAACATCTCATAATTTCTTTATGGATATCAGGGACTAAGTTTATTCTCATTGCTACTTTTTAATAGTCCCACTATTTTCTTTCCTGCTCAGAGCGTCAGCTACCACATTGGCTTTTCCCGGGTGGTAAAGAATTTCACAATCATAGTCAATTACAAGTTCAATCCATCGACGCTGCCACATATTCAATTCTTTCTGGCTGAACAAATGTTGCAGACTCCAGATTTTCAAAGCAAACACCACCGCAGCTAATTCCATATCATGTGTTGGATATTGTTTCTCATGATCTTTCAATTGCCTTGACGCATAAGAAATCACCTTTCTTCTCTGCATCAAAACACATCCCAATCCCAGCTTCGAAGCATCACTATATACTACAAACTCTTCGGATCCATCAGGTAGGGTCAACACCGGTGTACTGCAGAGATGATCTTTTAATAGTTGGAAAGCTTTTCGTTGTTCTTCCTCCCACTGAAATTTGACGTTCTTTTGAGTCAATTTGGTCAATGGCACGGCTATCTTAGAAAAGTCCTGAATGAACTTACGATAGTAACCTGCTAACCTAAAAAAGCTTCGGACTTTAGAATGAGTCTTTGGAGCTTCCCACTTTTCAACTGCTTCTATTTTAACTGGATCTACCTTCACACTTGCTTCCGATATGACATGACCCAAAAATTGAACTTCCTTTAACCAGAACTCACACTTGGATAACTTTGCATACAACTTTTCTCTGTTCAGCAATTCCAATATCACACGAAGATGTTCTGCGTGTTCCTCCTTGGTCTTAGAGTATATAAGAATATCATCGATAAATACAATAATGAATTTATCAAGATATTCCTTACATACTCTATTCATCAAATCCATACAGGTTGCGGGCGCATTAGTTAAGCCGAATGGCATAACTAAGAATTCGTGATGCCCATATCTAGTTCGGAAAGCTGATGTAGCAATGTCCTCCTCCCTGACTTTTAACTGGTGATACCCCGACCTTAAATCAATCTTTAAAAAATAACTTGCTCCCACCAGTTGATCGAACAAATCATCAATCCTTGGTAGAGGATACTTGTTCTTAATAGTCAGTTTGTTTAATTCACGATAGTCTATACACATTCTCATAGATCCATCTTTCTTCTTAACAAATAAGACCGGAGCACCCCAAGGTGAAGTGCTTGGTCTAATAAATCCTTTATCAATCAGATCTTTCAATTGTGTAACTAATTCCTTCAATTCTAATGGAACTAACCGGTACGGTGCCTTTGCTACTGGTGCAGCCCCTGGTATGAGACCAATTCGGAATTCAATAACTCGGTCTGGTGGTAATCCAGATAAGTCCTCTAGAAAGACTTTCAGATATTCATTAACAATTGGAATCGATTCCTCTTTTCCTTTCTCTTTCTTTACATCAATTACGTATGCCAAACATCCCTGGCACTTCTTCCGGATACTTTTCTGAGCTTTCGTCACAGTTAAAATACTAGTATGGTGATTTTGACGATCACCATAGATAACAATTGTTCCTTGGTTTGGCAGAGTGATTTTGATCATTTTCTTATTGCAAACAATACTGGCCTGATACTTTGCCAACCAGTCCATACCCACCACTACATCAAATTCCTTCATTGGCATAGGAAATAACCGAATCGGTAGCTCACAACCCTCAATAATAATCATACAGTTATTGAATACTCTAGTAACAGATTCTTGACTATTAGCAGTATCAACTACTAATTTGTCATCAAGTAACACAGAATTCAAACATGCAATTTGAGCAAATGATGGTGATACAAATGAAAAGTTTGCACAAGAGTCAAATAACACCTTAGCACGTATAGAATTCAGAAGGAAGGTACCTGTTACTACATCTGGTGATGCCTCTGCATCATTCTTCGTCATTTGGTAGGACCGTCCCCGTACCCCTCCTTGCATCCTCTTCTTACAGTAGGTCTTCCCATAGTACCCGACACATTACTTCCCATTGTCAACTGTGGAGTGTTTAACAACAGACATGATAGTCCAGAAATCATACAAACATTAAGCAATCTTCAAGAATCATGATGAACATCAAAGATGGAAAGAATATGAACAAAGAATTATTAGATTGAGAGAGAGAGAAAGAATTACAGCACTAATCTTGATAATTCTGCTAATGACGATTGTTAATGACAATTACAAGRAAATCACTATTTATACTAGGAAATTGTAAAGGCTAAACTATTAAAAAACAATTACACTAAGGAGAAACTTGAATACAACATTAAAGCACTAACTTGGACCCAACATTCTCCCCCTTTGGATTCAAGTTTGGACCCTTGTGAATTTCGTTTTGCGCAGTCCAAGTATTTTCTCTAACCTTCTCAAAGCATTCCGGTACTGAATCTTCTCCTCAAGCAAATTTATGGCGTTGACAAGCAAGTATCTTTCTTTGGCATTCATCCGATCAGATTCCACAGCCTTATCATCCATCACCCTTTTCAAGTCAAGTGCCTTTCTTACTAGCTTGATCGTACCATCAGAATACTTATTTAACTCACTGAATCTCATGAACTTTTTGACTTGAAGTTGAGCAAAGTAGATAACCCCAAATTCTGGACTTTCAAGCACCATGTAAACTGGATAGCCTTCAATKTCTTCTAAATCTTGATTAGGTCTTTTGAGGTTGATGATTCGTTGACTGTCTTCAAGACCCATTTGAATATCAATGACCATTGACAACTTTACAAGATTTCGAATGAATCTCTTAATAGTATCCAGAGCTACCAGTTCTCCTTCCTTTCTAATTTTCATGTTCTTGAGTTCAAAGTACATGTATTCGAGGTCATCCAAATATAAGTTCGAGAAATCAGCTTCACTGAATCTCCAGATCTGGCCATCCTTCCTTGTAACTGTAAACACGAGATACCAGATTCTTAACAGTTTTTGAGCATCAATTTGTTTGATCGTGACGATTCTATGCTTTGTACGAACTTGACTGATAGGCTGACACTTGGCTTTCAAAAGGTGACGATATTCAATTCGGTAATCTTTTGGCTTCTTGTGAATTCCAAGAACTTTGTCAGCACTAAGCAATATTCTGTGACGAATGAAGATCCCAAAGTAGATATCTTCCAAGTACGACTCTCAGATTCTTTCACGATCATAACCAAAAAAGTTTGCTCTGATGTGAAAAGGAATGTAATTCTTTGAGAAAATTTCGGTATGATGAACAGTTTCTCTTTGAGCACTTACTTCAGGCACATCAGGTAAAGCAGCAGTAGACGATTCTGGAATAGTCTGACTATCAGCTTGAACGGAAAAAGCTGGATCTTCTTCATCTAAGTCAGCTTCAAAATTAAAATAAATTCCAGTTGTTTCGTCAATGTTATCAAAATCTTCACCAAAATCCTGCTCTCCACCCAGAGTAGTAGAGAAAACACTGTTGAATCCTACATTGGCAGACAAGTCCATTAACAACCTTGTTTCTACTATGGAGTCCGTCGGCTTTTCAACCATTGGCTCGATCCTTGGACTTGTCTCCACATCTTCATCTTCAATAACAACAGCCTCAATTATTCTTTCCCGAACTGTTTCCGGGGCAGAACCTTCAGCAGTGACGTCCTGAGCTAATGACTCTTCACCCATCCTTGCACCTAGTTGAGATGTCTCAGCCATTCTCTGTCTTTTCATCTCCCCCTCATGACTATCAGGATCATCCTGATCGTCATGTCTTCGTTTAAGAGATGTGGCTTGAGACTTGCAAGTTTCTTCAAGTATAGATACGCTTTCAACAAGAGCATCCATTGAACGTTTCAGATCTTGGGAATGAGATGTGATTAAGTTGCTGACTTTAGAAAAACTAGCTTTCATCACATCCTGAAAAGTCAAGAACTCTGAGGCTCTAATTACWRGGTTAGTATCAATTTRTTKGYGTAAGARACCAACCAAATCTGCATCTTCAGCGTCTTCACTTTGAGAAGCCATCAACTTAGCATATAGAAGAGATTTCAGCTCGTCCACCGATTGATCTGGTACTGACGGTTCAGATACAGGTGGTGGTGATGGCGCAGATGGTGGCTCTTCTACAACAGCTTCTTTACCCTTCAACAATATCTTCAAACAAGTGATTTGAGCGTCAAAGTTTTCTTGAACAACCTTTAGGGCGCCGTCCAAATATTCCCTTGACACAAAGTCGGGTAAGCTCACACCTGGTTCACGTAGAATACCAGTTGAAACAACAGTTGAGTAAACTGCTGTGCCTACGTTAATTGTTGGCATAATGTTAGCATTGGTAGGACTTCCGACCTGTCCTCGTGAAATGTCAACAGACATCACTCCGGTCGTTCCAGCTAGTTCACCAGGAACTGCACTTGGAGCAACAGATGCTCCTGACTCATGTGTACCTAAGTGTATCGGCTCTAGAATCGAGGTCACAGAATTGAAGTCATAGGCTGGGGCAGCGGCCTACTTGTTTCAATAACTACATTCTCCGATTGAGAAGTAGTTAGTTTATGAGCTAAATCCCAATGTGAAAATGCATAGCTGGGCTAGCTATGTCTGCTTCAATACTAACATTCAACACATGAATSTMAGTAGTAGATGTGGTTGCCCGGCTAAGTGTTTCGGTTTGGGAAGGAGCTTGATCTTCTTTTTCTGCTCCACTCACACCCTCTCCATTTTCTTTTTCTTCCCGTTCTCTCAAACTCTCTTCATTTTCAACTTCAACTCCCTCATCTTCTCCTTCATTTGATAAATCTTGAAAAATGCGATCATAATCATCACATTCATCAACATTAAATGATAAAGAACGTAGACTCRGACAAGGTTGCTGAGCTGAATATTCAGGAAAGATCGTAGCAAGATCATCCACAAACGTTCCAACAGGAATATTCTGAGTGTTTGTTCCATCATCATCATCATTWTGATCATCACCAGAATCTGCTCGATTATCTGATTCAGTAGCTTTCGAACTAGATAAAGCTCTGGCAGTTAAAGTGCGTTGCTGATCAGAAGCTCCCCCAACCTGTTCACCCCTCTCATTTACATTTTCTCTCAGCTCACTTCCCTGTTCAGATACCCCTTGTTCCTGAACTCTCTCTTCTACTTCTATTTCTCTCTCAGCTGAGGCATGGGGTGATCCTTGGGCAAGGTCAACCAGTTCTGGTTAAACTATCGGATCTATCACTCTTCTATAGTCTATTACACACTGAGCATTCTGATCAGCTAGAGCAATCAATTCTAGTGGAACTGGCATAATTGAATCCAAATCTTCTACTTCTGTATGCTGCCGAATTCTGGTCATGACAAATGTTGGCCCTTTTTCTGAACTTGATCTGGCCGGGATATCTTCGGTGACATTCATCATGGCCTTTATGAACAGTTGCAAGAATCTCTGAAAAGGCACGAACTTTCTGGCCTTGGATGGAAACCTTTTGGCATTGACCAGCTCAAGTAATTCATTCCATATCACAAGTGCATAGTCATATTGTCGTGAAAACACTATGCCATGAATTTTTTTTATGAATGTACTGCTACAGGTATCAATTCCTTGGGTTTTTGATGTAAGGCACCGATTTAGAATCGAAAA
>NW_020204681.1:0-3543 GCF_001531365.2 Cynara cardunculus var. scolymus
CAATATCCAACTCATGACATGGAGTTAGCTGCAGTGGTTTTTGCGTTGAAAGTCTGGAGACATTATCTTCTGGGAACAAAATGTCAGATTTACACTGACCATAAAAGTTTACAACATTTGTTCAACCAGAAAGATTTAAATATACGAGAACGCCGATGGATCGAATTAGTCAATGATTATGATTGTGAAATTCTCTATCATCCAGGAAAGGCTAATGTGGTGGCGGATGCTTTGAGCAGGAAGGAAAGAAGTGGAACCATCAAGACTGTAGCAATGAGAATGAATTTGATTCATGATATTCGTAAAGAAATTCAGAAGTGCCAACAAGAAGTTGTGAAAGAAGAATTTGTTAAAACATAAAAGTTGGGTAAGATAATCTCAACCTTGGAACAGAATGATGAGGGATTTATGTGCTTTCAAGGGCGAATTTGGGTACCACATTTTGGAGATATCCGAAGTAGGATATTGGATGAAATTCATAAATCCCGATACTCTATCCATCCAGGTACCAATAAGATGTATTGAGATTTAAAATCTTTTTATTGGTGGCCAGGATTAAAAAGGGATATAGCACGGTATGTGGAACAGTGTCTAACATGTTTACAGGTTAAGATTGAACATCAGAGACCTTATGGAAGCCTTCAATCTTTGGAGAWACCTGTATGGAAATGGGATCACATTACCATGGATTTTGTTATGAAGTTACCTCGAACTCCAAAGGGGTATGATGCGATTTGGGTAATTGTTCATCGCCTGTCTAAATCTGCAAATTTTATACCGATAAGAGAGAACTATTCTTTAGAAAAGTTAGCGCAGATTTACATCAAAGAAATTGTTACCAGACACGGTGTTCCTTTGTCTATAATCTCTGATAGAGATAGTCGGTTTACTTCAAAGTTCTGGGGAGGATTACAGAAAGCTCTAGGGTCCGAAATTCGATTAAGTACAGCTTACCATCCGCAAACTGATGGGCAGAGTGAAAGGACTATTCAGACTCTTGAAGATATGTTGAGAAGTTGTATTATCGATTCCGGAGGATCATGGGAAAATCACCTACCATTGATAGAATTTGCATATAACAATAGTTATCATTCCAGTATCCAAGCAGCACCATATGAAGTGTTGTATGGACGTAAATGTCGAACGCCATTATGTTGGAATGAAGTGGGTGAAAAACAGCTAACGGGTCCTGAAATTGTACAAGAAACTTCTGAAAAGATCGAGCAGATCCGTGAGAGAATCAAAACAACGCAGGATCGCCAGAAAAATTATGCTGATAATCGGCGAAAACCGATTGAATTTAATGTAGATGATTTTGTAATGTTAAAAGTTTCGCCATGGAAAGGTGTTATCAAATTCGGGAAGAAAGGAAAGCTCAGTCCAAGGTATGTAGGGCCGTTCAGAATATGTAAACAAATTGGGCCAGTAGCATATCAGTTAGAGCTGCCAGAAGAGCTGAATCGAATTCACAACACTTTTCATGTATCGAATCTGCGAAAATGTTTGGCTGATCCAAATCTAGTTGTACCTTTGCCAAAAATTCAATTAGACAGTAAATTGAATTTTGTGAAAACACCAGAAGCCGTAATCGACAGAAAAATCAGGGTGCTGAGAAACAAAGAGATAAGTCTGGTTAAAGTACAGAGGAAGTTTCACAAAGGACCGGAAGCGACATGGGAATTGGAGTCAAAGATGAGATCAAAATACCCGTGGCTTTTTTATTAAAGGAATTCCGGGACGGAATTCTCTTGAGGGGTGGATAATGTGATAACCAGATCCTGGATATTACCCAAGGTATTTAATACATGATTATTTGATTAAATGATTACGTGATTGCATGATAAATCGATACACGTCAGTATATGTGGAGTTGTGTATTAAATGAATATATATATATATATATTATATATATAAATGCATGATATATATATATTATATATATATAAATACATGATATATATATATATATATATAATTAAATGCATCCATGAAGTATGAATGTATGTAGGCATGTGTGCATGTGGGTAAGCATGAGGTGGGAATAAAGTACCAGGCGGTTTAACCGACCTTTCTACTTTTGGCAAATATAAATAAGAGACTTAGTCTCTCATTTGCCCTTTCCTGCTACTTTTAAGAAAGTTGAGAGAAATTTAAAGAGTGTTGCCCGGATTTGCTAAAAGGGAGGTGATTTCAAGTTGATTTCAAGTGTCTAGTTTCAAAAGGGTTGGTTTCTAACGTTTTGGATTCAAAAGCTTTATAAGGTGAGTGGTTTCTAAACCTTTTTGTATAAAGATTCTACTGGTTTTATTTTAATGTTTCGTATTGATATCCTTTGGAAAGAAACCTTGATTATATTGTTTAAGCATTTATCCGGACAAGGAGTGACCGGATAAGTATTTAAACCGGACAAGCCTTGTGCGGCTTATTTTCCAGATTAGTGTAAACCGGATAAGCCTTGAGCGGCTTATTGTCCGGATTGTTTTAAACCGGACAAGCCATGAGCGGTTTGTTGTCCGGAGTTGGTAAACCGGTTGAGTGTTGAGCGGTTTATAATTGGTAGTATTACTTAAAATTTTATACTGAGAAGTAGGAATACGACCACATGGGAAGCGGTTTATTTTTAAACCGGACAAGTCTTGAAGGGACTGTTGTCCGGATTTGATATCCGTTCAATATGAATTTGTTCCAAGTGTAAACCGTTCAAAGAGTGTGTGGTGTGTTGACCGGACTTGATATCCGGACAAAGTGGATTTTATTCCAAATATTTAAACTGGACGATTGTTGACCGGATTGTTGACCGGATTTGAGATGATGTCTTCTGATTTTTAAAGGAAATTGTTATTTTATCATAAAATGAAGTTTTGACATATATGGTTTTGAACTGATAGCAATTCCAATGGCTGCGGTCTATTCGGAATTATTTTATAAATGTTTTGATGAAGTGATAAGGGTGGCATATCAAGGGGAGGTGTCCATTTGATATAAGGGTGGCATATCAAGGAGAGGTGTCCATTTGATATAAGGNGGTGTCCATTTGATATAAGGGTGGCATATCAAGGAGAGGTGTCCATTTGATATAAGGGTAGCATATCATGGAGAGGCGTACATTTGTTATAAGGGTGGTATTGTCTGTGTGTGGTATTATATAACATTTTCTATCATATCCCTTAAGATTACCATGGTCTGGAATTCTTTATTTCTTTGTGATTTAAAGATTTATGACCAAGGTTCTTATTGGAAATCATAGTCTGAATGTTATTGAGAAGGAAACGTCAGGTTTGACCTGAATCTTGTTTAAACCTTGCTTGATAAAGAAAAGGTTTAAAATGATATTAAATGGAACCCGATTAGTTCAAAGGTATGGAATTTGTATAGCTGCGTGGTTAGCTTGAAAGTGGAAAAATTATTTGATCATTCACCCTGCAATTTACATGATTAGGGTAACTCACTAGACTCTTCAGTCTAACCCTCGTTTTGTGATTTTAAAATATGTATTGCAGGAGGTGTGGAAGGTAAGGGAAAGGAAAAGATATAATGCTTTTC
>NW_020204681.1:4918-10731 GCF_001531365.2 Cynara cardunculus var. scolymus
TATGTAAAAAAGAAATTCAAGATTTACTTGATAAAAAATTAATCCGTCCGTCTTTTAGCCCTTGGAGTTGTCCAGCATTTTATGTTAATAATCATGCTGAACAAGAAAGAGGTGTTTCAAGACTTGTGATAAATTATAAGCCTTTAAATAAGGCACTTAGATGGATAAGATATCCAATTCCTAATAAAAAGGATTTACTAAACCGATTATACTTGGCCAATATAATGTCAAAATTTGACATGAAATCTGGATATTGGCAAATCCAAATTGCTGAACCAGATAAATATAAAACAGCATTCACAGTTCCATTTGGACATTATGAATGGAATCTAATGTCGTTTGGGCTTAAAAATGCTCCCTCTGAATATTAAAGGATTATGAATGAAATTTTTAGTCCATGTACAGAATTTATAATTGTGTATATTGATGATGTTTTAATTTTTAGTCAAAATATTGAGCAACATTTTAAACATTTAAGAATTTTTATAAATGTTGTTAAGAAAGCAGGATTAGTAGTTTCTACTAAAAAAGTTGAACTTTTTCAAATTGAAATTTGATTTCTTGGACATAATATTAAAAATGGTTCCATCATTCCAATTGATAGAGTCATTATTTTTGGAGAAAAATTTCCTGATGAGATCAAAGATAAAAATCAATTACAAAGATTTTTAGGATGTCTGAATTATATTTCAAAGTTTTGTGAAAAATTAGCTTATATAGCTAAACCATTATATGAAAGACTAAGGAAAAATTCACCTGCTTGGACTAAAGAACATACTTTGGCAGTCCAACAAATTAAACAAAGAATTAAAGAAATTCCTTGTTTAGCCTTATCTAATTCAAATGCATTTAAAATTGTTGAAACAAATGCATCTGATATTGGATATGGTGGTATTCTTAAACAACGCCTAAAAGGCAAAGAACAATTAGTTCGATACACCTCAGGATTATGGAGAGGTCCTCGAGTAAATTACTCGACAGTCAAAAAAGAAATTCTTAGTATAGTACTAACAGTACAAAAATTTGAGTCTGATTTAGTTAATCAAAAATTTCTTATAAGGGTAGATTGTAAATCTGCTAAGGAAATTTTATTCAAGGATGTTAAAAACCTTGCTTCTAAGCAAATATTTGCTCGATGGCAAGCAATTATGTCTGTATTTGACGTTGATATTGAATATATAGCAGGAAAATTCAATTCATTACCTGATTTCCTTACTCGTGAATTTTTACAGGGTAAAGATGTCTAAAAGGAATGATAAAGGAAAAGATGTCTTAAAGACTCAGAAAGATGTCAAAACGTCGTTTAAAACGATAACCATGACCGATGTTAATCAAGCCAAGAGACAAAAAAGCAAAGATACTCCTAAAGAGGAAAAACTTCGAGATGATGCTTACAAGCTAGCTTTGGCAGCCAGTCATCCAGGGGAGTATATTTTCCCTTATATTCCGATTTCAAGAAAATGGGTAATACCCATTGAAAACAAATATACCCACCTTCAACCTAATGAGGTTGTAGCTTTCTATTTTAAAAAATAATGCTGATTCTTTTGTTTATCCTAAGGATTATCAGTATTTTCAAGATATTCTTGTAGCCACTAGTTCTGTTGAATTTGATTCTACTGAACAATCGGGTGGTGAAGTTGCTTATAGCAAAGCAATAATCCGTAGAGTAATTCGACCCGACCAATGGACTAGTGATTTGTTTAAACCTTATGAAATTACTAGACAATTGAGGCATAAAAATGTCACTTTAAAATTTAATTATTTTGATTATATCAATGCCTGGGAACATGCTTTCTATTATGAGAATAGGCAAAGAAAATTTTCTTGGTGGATTCAGTTTTCTACTTCTTTTGGAAAACCTGAAGTACCAAATTGGTTTATAACCTGGTACACTCAATGGGGATTATATCCTATTTGTCTACCAGACAAAATCAGAAAAATTTGTGAAGATTTTATAAAGATTAATACATCTTTATCAAATCCATCCATGTGGTTTACTATACTTTATCAAGCTCCTTGGATTATTCGTTGGGAACCTATTATTTCTCAACGTAATTTATTAAAACTTGGTGAGGAATTTAAGCCAATCCCTTATTTGGGAAGAACGATTTTAATAAAATGGTGGATAAAATTTAATTTCTTTGAAAACTCAGTCTTTTCTACCATAGGGTTAATTGATCTTGAACCCTCGAAACCACCAAAGCCAGACATCAAGGAGATCTTCAAAGAAATCACTACAAAGATTAAGAAGATTTGACTCAAATCATGGCTTTATTGAAGCAAGAAGAAAGCGGTCCTTCCTCCACAATAGTTACCGGTCATGCACATGAAGATTCCAGATCATCACGAATGTCTGAAGATGGAGATGATCTGATGCAAGATTCACAAGATCCATTTGATGTTTAAAGCTTATAACTCTAGAAAATTATCAATATGGATCCATATGCCGCGCGTATCCGTCAAGAGCTAAAAGCTATGAAGGAATCACTCTCACGAGTAGATTCATCTATCCATTATTATAAACAAATTGTCAAGAACAGAGAATTCAATTGGAAGATTGCTGTCAGGCATTTACGCTAGTTAGGAATCGTTCGAGCCCAGTTGAAATATCGACAGGAGCAGCTTTTTTCTCAAGTTTTCTAGAAAGAAGACGTCATTGATGACGTATTTGCTGCATTATTGATCTCGATTATTATCGATCATGGCGGGCCCCAGTTCCATAATTGAAGATAATGGAGGGACCCATTGCTTTTGTGTTGGCTAATTCTTAGCCCTTTCTWTTATTAGTAGAATATAATGGTAGGACCCACTTGCTACTTTTTCTTTGTATTTATAGCTGGTTAAGTTTCATTTCTAAGCACGCTTCATTCTCTTCTCTTCTCTCCTTTGTAACTTATCTCTTTGTAATATACCACTTCCATAAATAAAAGTTCTGAACTTTTGTAAATTCATCGTTTTCGTCGATCCTGCTTATATGTTACCTAATTTGCAAATAACGAAAAAAACTTTATTTATTACTAATATTGTTAAAAGCAATAAAGTAATTCCAAAAACTATTACTTGGAATGAAGTTAAACTTCCTGAACAATGGATTGTAGATCAGGCTAATGAGCCTAAAAAGCAAGAAAATAAGAAATTGGAAGAAATAATTGAACACCCAGATGGTGATGTTGAAATAAGATTTTCAAAAGATAGAATTATTCGAATAAAAGATAATTCTACAAGATTTTCTACATCATCAGTTCCTTYCAGTACTTATGAGAAAGCTTCTGTAATAGGAACAAATTTTACTCCAGACAAATATAAGCAGGATCGACGAAAACGATGAATTTACAAAAGTTTAGAACTTTTATTTATGGAAGTTGTATATCACAAAGAGATAAGATACAAAGGAGAGAAGAGAAGAGAATGAAGCGTGCTTAGAAATGAAACTTAACGAGCTATAAATACAAAGAAAAAGTAGCAACTGGGTCCTACCATTATATTCTACTAATAAAAGAAAGGGCTAAGAATTAGCCAACACAAAAGCAATGGGTCCCTCCATTCTCTTCAATTATGGAACTGGGGCCCGCCATGATCGATAATAATCGAGATCAATAATGGAGCAAATACGTCATCAATGACGTCTTCTTTCTAGAAAACTTGAGAAAAAAGTTGTTCCTGTTGATATTTTAACTGGGCTCGAACGATCCCTAACTAGCGTAAATGCCAGACAGCAATCTTCCAATTGAATTCTCTGTTCTTGACAATTTGTTTATAATAATGGATAAATAAATCTACTCGTGAGAGTGATTCCTTCAAAGCTTTTAGCTCTTGATGGATACGAGCGGCATATGGATCCATATTGATAATTTTCTAGAGTCATAAGCTTTAAACATCAAATGGATCTTGTGAATCTTGCATCAGATCATCTCCATCTTCAGACATTCGTGATGATCCAGAATCTTCATGTGCATGACCACTATTGTGGAGGAAGGACCGGTTTCGTCTTGCTTCAATAAAGCCATGATTTGAGTCAAATCTACTTTGGAAATCTTTGCAATGAATTCTTTGAAGATCTCCTTGATGTCTGGCTTTGGTGGTTTCGGGGGTTCAAGATCAATTAACCCTCTAGTAGAAAAGACTGAGTTTTAAAAGAAATTGAATTTTATCCACTATTTTATTAAAATCGTTCTTCCCAAATAAGGGATTGGCTTAAATTCCTCGCCAAGTTTTGATAAATTACGTTGAGAAATAATAGGTTCCYAACGAATAATCCAAGGAACTTGATAAAGTATAGTAAACCACATGGATGGATTTGATAAAGATGTATAAATCTTTATAAAATCTTCATAATTTTTTCTAATTTTGTCTGGTAGACAAATAGGATATAATCCCCATTGAGTGTACCAGGTTATAAACCAATTTGGTACTTTAGGTTTTCCAAAAGAAGTAGAGAACTGAATCCACCAAGAATTTTTTTTTTGCCTGTTCTCATAATAGAAAGCATGTTCCCAGACATTGATATAATCAAAATAATTAAATTTTAAAGTGACATTTTTATGCTCAATTGTCTAGTAATTTCATAAGGTTTAAACAAATCACCAGTCCATTGGTTGGGTCGAATTACCCTATGGATTATTGCTTTGTTATAAGCAACTTCACCACCCGATCGTTCAGTAGAATCAAATTCAATAAAACTAGTGGCTACAAGAATATCTTGAAAATACTGATAATCCTTAGGATAAACAAAAGAATCAGCATTATTTTTAAAATAGAAAGCTACAACCTCATTAGGTTGAAGGTAGGTATATTTGTTTTCAATGGGTATTACCCATTTTGTTGAAATCGGAATATAAGGGAAAATATACTCCCCTGGATGACTGGCTGCCAAAGCTAGCTTATAAGCATCATCTCGAAGTTTTTCCTCTTTAGGAGAGTATCTTTGATCTTTTGTCTCTTGGCTTGATTAACATCGGTCATGGTTATCGTTTTAAACGACGTTTTGACATCTTTCTTGACATCTTTCTGAGTCTTTAAGACATTTTTTCCTTTATCATTCCTTTTAGACATCTTTACCCTGTAAAAAATCACGAGTAAGGAAATCAGGTAATGAATTGGATTTTCCAGCAATATATTCAATATCAAAGTCAAATACAGACATAATTGCTTGGCATCGAGTAAATATTTGCTTAGAAGCAAGGTTTTTAACATCCTTGAATAAAATTTCCTTAGCAGATTTACAATCTACCCTTATAAGAAATTTTTGATTAACTAAATCAGACTCAAATTTTTGTACTGTTTGATTTCAAAAGCTTGTTAAGGTGAGTAGTTTCTAAAACTCTTTTGCATAAAGATTATTACTGGTTTCATATGAATTTTGTTTGAATTTGGATAGAAATCAGTGTTTATACGGATATTAAACCTGACAAGGTTTGACCGGATTATCTTAAATCGGACAAAGGATGGACGAAGTATTGTCCGGATTATTTTAAACCGGACAAAGGTTAATTGATGTATTGTCCGGATTGTCTTAAATCGGTTAAGTGTCTATCGGGTTATGATTGGTAAGAAAGTTATCTTTTTGAACTGAGAAGTAAGAATATGACCAAATGGTGGCTGAATTATTTTAAATCGGCTAAGTAATGAGCGGGGTATTGACCGGACTTGTTATCCGGAAAAAGATGAGATCAAGCTTTATGCGGGGTATTGACCGGACTTGTTATCCGGACAAAGATAATTTTGATTCTAAGTGATAAATCGATCAAGCTTTATGCGGGGTATTGACCGGACTTGTTATCCGGACAAAGTTATTGACAATTATTTCCAAG
>NW_020204682.1:0-2892 GCF_001531365.2 Cynara cardunculus var. scolymus
TACCCACGCAGAGGACACTCTTTCGTCCTCTGTGGATCGCACAGCCGGGCAACCACAAAATACTCCTCCATCCTCTCAAAAGGATGAAGGTTTTAATACAAGAGTCCCTTCGCCCAAGGACTCGACACATCCCACTGAAGCATTCGTTGCTTCTTCACACAAGAGTGACCACCCAAAACGTGCTTAAGAGGCACAAGTGAGGTACACAGAGACAGAGGGTCTATAACGCCCTCTGTCCCCACTAGATCACTCTGCCATGCTAGGCTCTAAACCTACAAGGCACGAAATCTATAGAACACCAGTAGGCTCTCATCTGGGAGATGTTCGAGGATCTGGTGGAAGTCCCTGAGCTAACTACACTATACCAGTAGCTAAGGGCGCCTCACGCTCCGAGCCTACTAAATCACCATGTGTTGGTGGTTTAGGTACCCAGGATATGTATGTGACAAATGGGGAGCTTCAAACCTTTGCCACAGAAATATTCAAAAAGATAGACGAGTTGAAAAGCTTGTTTATCTCGCGCACGGTGGCAGAAGACCTTTCACCAATAACAGAGGCTCTGAAGGAGTTGAGCTCAACCATAGCAGAACTCAAGTCTACACTTTCAACCCTTCAGAGCTCTGTCCTACGGAAGGATGATCTCACAGAGGAATTCAAAGCTCTAAGCCTCAACCCCTCCTCCATCTAGACCTTGAAGACAGAACTTTCAGATATGGCCGCCCAATTCTCTGCCGACTTCATCTCTGCAGGCTACACGGATTACTCCTATCTCAAAGATGAAATCAAGCAGATGTTTTCCTCTGTGGTGACTTACGGTATTGATACAAAGTCCTCATGGGCCAACATCAATCACCTAGCTACTCGCAGAGAGATTGATGCTATGGTTGATGCTCTGGGTAATCTCGTGTGCAAGCATACAGACCGTCTTCTCAAAGAGGCCCGTGCCTCCAACACAGCGATCAAAGACTGCACATCACAACTCGTGAAAGAGGGTGACCTCCTCAGAAGCGAAATCTACAGAAGCGTCTCCAAACTGAAGTGGTCGACAATTATTGACTTTAATCACGCCTCAGAGCTTGCAAATGAGGCAATTAATAAGATGAAGAACGCGGCCACCAAGATATTGCAGAGGTTGGATAAGGCTCCCCTGGATACATGCAAGGCAGAAGCCAAAAAGAAGCATGACGATCAAGATGGTGATGATCATGATCGTCATGAGAGGGAGAAGAAGGATGAGAAGAAAGCTCTAGAGCCAAAGAAGACCCATGCCAGAGGTGTCAAGATTGTGGACTCTACAGCTGCCTTATTCTCTAAAGGCAAGGAAAAGGCTCCAGAGCCTAAAGGCAAAGGTAAAGGCAAAGCTGTAGAGTCACCACAGAAGGGGTCGTCATCTAGCACAGAGACTCCACAGCCAATAAATGAAGAAGAATACAAAGATGACCCAGCACTCCTTGAAGCTTTAAAGGCATCTCTGGCAGAGGCTCTAGCAAAGAAGGGCAGAGGTCCCATCCCTCACAGAGCACGAGAAGGCTCTTCATCACAAATCCCACAAGTCCAAGAAACGTCCACGGATACGTTTGACGCTCTGCAAGGAACCGTCAAACCCATCCTTGCAAAGGGGTCAACCCAGAGGCCAATTCTAGAAGAAAAAGAAGCCAAGGTGCCAGAGTCCGCCACGGTAGGAAGGGTGTCTGAAATATTCGAATCTATGAGCAAGATTCCAATGCCAAAAGTCCGAACAGAGCCCGTTACTACTTTGGAAGAAATTCAAGTGTGGAGGTACTCTGCAGCAGACACAGAGCCTCCCTATGATCCAGAGCTTACAAGGATCCCTTCTGCCGCCGCCAAGTTCCAGTTCTCTAAGCTTACAAGGCCTCGTGAGCAAGTCTTCTCAAAGCACATGATCACTTCCCTAGAGACAATTTCTCCAAGGGCTATGCTAAAGAAGAAGGTGCTCTATGCTCAGTATGTAGTAAGGAGGGAAGATGGCAACCTTTATTCATTCACAGACGCTGACCTCCACAACCTCTGCGTGTTTGATGTCATCTACATGCACACAATTCTCAACATCTATATGGAGAGGAGGTCAAGCTACTCAATATCGCTTAGAAGGCTGCTTGAGGTCATGCACGCATAAGTAAGATATTACAGCCAGATGGACTTCGAGCTTGCCGTAAGGTTAGTCCAAAAGGATCTAAAGATCTGCCCTCCATACAGCAGGCCTAGTTGGATACTTAGGTATCATCCAAACTCCGTTATTCACAACCCCACTTTTGGGTTTGTGTATTTGGATAAGGATGAAATCCTAAGGTTCTATGATCCAACAGAATCACACAAGTACTCAACAGAGACGCTAGAATGGATTTTCAGAAGGGCAGCGACCGAAGTGGACAAAGAACATCTAAGGATGAGCGAAGTGTCTCGCATCTTGGAGGCGATCAAGATGCAAATCAACTTCAGAGAATGGATCTTCAACGTCTACAGAACGATCAAGTTTGATATACGATACGCAGTAAACGATTTTCCAGAATCTGTAGTTTGATAAACCCTTTGTACCAGTTTTAGGCCTATGTTCCATAATTTTGTAATTTCACTTAATTCTTGTAATTCTTTTCAGAGGATGAACTTTTATCTCCTCTTGTAATTTCTTTCAATCAAGTCATTTCTTGCATTTAAATTTCCAATTTTACTTTTTCATACTTAGGGGGAGATTGTTAGCTCTCATTTCATTTAATGTAAAAGTATGGAAAAAGTAAATACTGCAAGTGTTGACAGAAGAGGTTCCACCACAGAAGACCACAGAGGTCCAACAACAGAAGATGTTCATTCGTACAAGTGAAGTGTGACAGAACCTCTGTTGTCTATCACAGAGGTTCTGGAAACTGGTCCTCT
>NW_020204682.1:3052-9304 GCF_001531365.2 Cynara cardunculus var. scolymus
GAGCCTCTGGCATGGCTCACAGAGGGTCTGCAGCTTTATCTTCTGTGAAGAACTTCTTTACTGTTTTACTTAGGTTTATTAGCTGCTCGTGCTTATCACGTGACTGTTTGTAATCTGCTTTATTTGAACAGCTTAGATGAATTTGTACGTCTAGGTCATGTCAGAAAAGCCGTTAGGAACGAGTATAAATAGCAGTGTAGGGTTTTGTAATTCAGTGTGTGCTTCCATTTCGTATTGTAAACATTTTCAATCAATTGAAAATCATATGAAGCTTCTCTCTCGTGTTCTTCATTCAACTGTGTTCTTCATTCAACTGTGTTCTTCATTGATTATTACTCTGTTTTTTCTTATTGCTTCTGCTGCACTAACATTGTCAAATAGACCATCCAGAGTAAGTGATTAATATCCAAAACTGAGTTAATCGATCCTATCAGTATTGAACCCAACACCTAGTGTAGCAAGGGCCCAACACCTATATGCTTAACACATGCAAATCGAGCATTGTTTTCGGGGGGCTGGGCAGAAGAAAAAGATGCTCCTAGCCAAAGGTATCTTGTTTCATCCATGAGGTGAGAAGAGTTTAGAACAAAGTGGCGAACGGGTGCGTAACACGTAGGAATTTTCCGAATAGTTCAGACCAAATCTTGTAGAAAGCTAAAAAGCGTTGTTTGATGAGCCTACGTACTTATAGGTGGTTGATCAGGTAAAGACTAACCAAGCCAATGATGCTTAGATGGTTAAGACTTTTTTTCAATAAGTAAATCAGGTGATACATTGCAAATAACTTATCCAACCATTAGCTTTTCTAAGGCACTCTTTCAAGTTTGAGAAAGGCATGTATTCTTAAGCTAACTCTAATGTTTTCCAAAATAGAGTAAAGCCTAGACAATGGTAAAATCTGTCCTTTTTTAAGTTGTATGGAATGAAAACAAGTTTCCTCGTATCTAAATAACTCTCTCGAGTATGTCTCCACATCATTAAAGTTAACGTGTTCGAGTCGTCTTATCTCTAAGTCCATCACACTTTAACATTTTCAACAATGATCAACTTGTCAAGAAATGTTTTTATAAATATAACCTTGAAGAATGGTTGGAAAGAACTATTAGTTAACAATTTCCACCATCAAAAATTGGTTTTAATCTTAACTTTACCGTACACCCAAGCTAAGGTTGTCAACCTATCATCGCTCAAGATCTTTGCATTTTAAAAAAAACTAGTTGTGTTCCTGCAATGCGACGAGATGTAAAAAAGTATGATAGTCTTTTAATTTGTGGTGCAACATCCAATTTGTGGATCTATAAGATGTTTTCTAGCATCATTGTAAAGAAAATATTATCATATTATGGCATTGTTAACAAATAACCTAAGATACATTTAGTTGACAAAAACAATAGAGGGTCACTTTTAATGTGAAAAGCAAAATCTAAAGTCATGGAAATCAAATAATCTTCTCTGTACATCATGATTCTCAAGAACAACCTAAGATCAATGTTGAAACTAAAGGAGTAACACTGCCTAAAAGAAGATGAAGTACGAACCATAAATTTCTTGTATTTAATCTTTGTTTTGAGCTTGCTTCTTCTAAATCCATTTCTAGAATAAAAGTGCAAAAAATAACTTTCAGTCTCTCAATCTCAAATATCCAACTATGCATAAAAGATAAAAACAATAAAGAACACATAAAATCAATATTTTCAACAAAATTCGAGATCATGTCGAGAACTTGAAAATTAAAGCGGCAAAATGGAGGAAAGTCTAAGGAGCCTTATACCAAATGCTTAACCGGGTAGGCACTTTGAAACAACCCACCCTGCAAGCAATAGTACGTATTCACAAAAAAATTATCATACATTATCATATTCTCCATATTAAAATCATTCAACGTTCCAAATTTTGTTTACATAACAAATGAAAGTATGGATTAACAAAAACTTTTATCATAACAACACATTCTCCTCAATAACACTTCTTTATATTTTTCCATTGCTTTTATCCTAAGATGATGGATGACCTGCAAAACTAGTATAATTATTGAGTGAATTACTTAATTAAAAACCGAGATAGATCAAACCTGGATTTTTATATTTTCTATCTCGGTTACGCCGTCATTTCATCTATCGTGGGTACACTGCCATTTCATCTATCGCAGTTACATCGCCATTTCATCTATCGCTAATTAGATAGCATTCAAATCCTAAAGAGATAATTGTGTAACACTTAGTACTATCCGGGCAACACTTTCTCCGGAGAGGAGGGTTATCGGACAACCTTACAATTTTAGTCATATTTGGATACTGCTTTAACCGATGAGGTCTTATCCGGACATTGCTTGACCGTTGAGGAGGTCTTATCCGGACACTGCGTGACCGTGAGGAGGTTTTATCCAGATACTTCTCTGTCTGATGAAGGATCTAATCCGGACACTGCTTTGTCCGATGAGGAGGTCTCATCCGGACACTGCCTTGTCCGATGAGTTTTGTTCTTTAAGGTTTAATCGAGCAATGAAGCACGATAACAATAATACAGTTTAAATATCATCCAAACAACATATACTAGCATTATTATCAAGTTATATGTTGAATATATATCAACCAGATATACCCAAGCAGTAGAGAACTCACCTTTGTCTTAAAATTTGCTTTGAAATCTGCTTCTGCTCTACGTTCTCTCAAGCTCTTTCCAAGAAGATTTTTAGATAACTAAAATCAGTAACCTTTCTCCATTCATATGCACTTTTTTTTATAGCAAGTGCATAACCGACCTTCTCAAGCTTACCATGCAACCTTTCCAATTAAGATAATCCACACACACACACACACACACACACACACACACACCCACATATATATATATATATATATATAACTCAAACATAAATATAGGGAAAGAATCCTAGATTGATTCCTCTTCAACTCTTGAATGCCAAACACGAACCCCGAACTTTCCATTGCCAAATTATATTAATACCTGATCAACTTGGATACTGAAACCAAATATTACAATATCCACTGCTTAGAACAATCCCGTCCTGAAATTTCAATAAGTAAATAAATGAGGATATTTTATCCGCATCTCTATCTCTGATTCCCAGGTGGCTTCTGGCCCTTTATGATAACGCCACTGGATTTTCACTAACCCGATCTCTTTATGCCTCAGTTTCTTTACCTTGAAGTTAGTAATGGTTTCAGGGGTTTCTTCAAAATATAATTTCTCATCAATCTTAATATCTAGTAGAGGCACAACTATGTCTGGATTTGATAAACACTTTCTCAAATTTGACACATGAAAAGTGTTATGAATACCATTGAACTCCAAAAGAAATTCTAGTTTGTATGCCACCTCCCTAATTCGTTCAAGGATAAGAAAATGGTCCAATATACCTTGGGTTCAACTTCCCTTTATTTCCAAAGCATACTACCCCCTTCCATGGTGATACCTTTAACATTACTCTATCTCCAATTTGGAACTCAATCGGCTTTCGACGTTTATTTTCATAACTTCTTTGTCGATCTTTATCCACTTTCATTCTTTCCCGGATTTGGCAAATTTTATTAGCTGTTTGCTGCACTAACTCAGGCCCAACTAATTGTTTCTCACCTATCTCATTCCAACGCAAAGGATTTCGACATTTTCGTCCATACATAACCTCAAAAGGTGCAGCTTCGATACTCGAATGATAACTGTTATTGTAAGCGAATTCCACAACAGCCAAATGATTATCCCATGATCCCCCAAAAATCAGTAACACAAGCTCTAAGCATATCTTCTAATGTCTCGATAGTACGTTTACTTTGTCCATCCGTTTGAGGATGATAAGTTGTACTTAACTTAATCTGTGTACCCATCTCTCTTTGAAAACTCCTCCAAAACATAGACGTGAATCAACTATCTCGATCAGAAATTATTAATAATGGAACACCATGACGTGTCACTACCTCATCAATATACAATTTTGCCAACCTATCAATCGAATACGATTCTTTCATCTGTAAGGAAATGAGCATAATTGGATAACTGATCCACAATAACCCATATGGAATCATAACCTCTCGGTGTTCTTGGCAATTTGGTTATGAAATCCATAGTAACGTGATCCCATTTCCAGATCGAAATTTCTAAAGACTGCAAGTTAGCATACAAATGTTGGTGTTTTATATTCACTAGTAAACATGTCATACAATGTTCAACATGTTTGGCTATATCTTTCTTCATGCCCGACCACCAATAATACTGCTTCATGTCCTGATACATTTTGTTCGTACCTAGGTGGATAGCAAAACGTGATTTGTGAGCTTCACTTAAAATACTCTCTCTGAGATCCTCTGTCATTCTTTTCAAATTAAGATACTATTCCACCAAGTCTTTCTTATTAAATCTTATCCTCTTTCTTAGCTTCACATTGTCACACCCCGCTAAAGTGGAAACACGAGGCGTAACAGGTAAGCATTTCATAGCTCCAATCGATAGATAACACCATTAAATACATAATCCATGAAAATTTACAAATTCATAACTCTACTGTTCATGATGAAAAACAACATCATTTACAAAAAGAGATTTCTAAAACTTGTGAACAGGTGTTATCGCATAAGATCTTCCAAAACTTCCATTCTTACTTAATTTCCTGAAAAGCATGAAACATAAAATGACGTCAACTACAAAGAGTTGGTGAGTTCATGGGTTTTCATATGTATAAAATATTTACAATGCATAAATCACATCTTGCAAACTTATACATAACATGCACAATATAAATGTAAATTTTTCCATCGATGCTTAAAAACTTGAGACGCTACAGAGCCTTACCTGACCAATGTGCCCCATTAGTTTACAAACTACAATAAGTGGCACGTTCACTCACTTAGATACCACGGTTCGTATCAGTACTACTTCAGCGGTGGCCCATTTGCACACATGAGTAGACTTATGAAAAACATAGGTAATGTGCACCCTTTTCTGGGTGGAAATGTCAACACAATAGCGACTATCCACAATTACCACGGCCCGGGGACGTGCCCGAGTTAACTAGTAGCGTGTACGGAATGAGACTTTTTGAAATATCCTCTCAAGCACATCAATTTATCATTTATAGTTAGTACAATAACAATCAATTTTTCATGATTTTCACAACATTTGACTAAACAGTTCTTTAGTCCATTAGTTTTACAACTAAACAGTGCAGTTTGCATTCTTTCATGCTTTTCCCCCAGTTAAAAAAATAACTAAAAGTAGTAAAAGTGGGGTTGTGAAAACTCACAAGTTCGCAGATGAATATCCAAGATTTTTGATGATGCTTAGGGCTCCAACGTCCGCCCTAATTTCCTATTGTTGGGTTCAAGATTAGTGCTAAAATGTTGTATTCAAGTTTCTCCATTTACTTAGCTTTATTGTAATTAGTTTAGCTTTATTTTCCTTAGTATAAATAGTCTTTCCTTTGTAATTGTAATTACATTGATTACATCATTAATCAGAGAAAAGGTGATTTGACAGCAAAGTAATTMTCTCTCTCCAATCTATCTTGAATTCATATTTGTTCTTGAGATTTKATGAAGATTTCTTCAAGATTTGTATGAAATCTGGACTTTTCAATTGGTATCAAAGCAAGCTGCAGCAGTTTGGATTTGAAGATATCCATTTTACACATTTTGCACAAATTTTTTGTTAATTTTTCGATCTGATTCACCTGTGTTCATCACTGTTCTTGACTGTTCTTGATAATTTTTTTACCAGATTGGTTTTTGGGTCATAAATTGCTCATTTTTGGGTGTTTTTAATCAAGATTTACATCGCCAGTTTCGGTTTTGCATTTTCTACAACTTTGATTCACACAATTTTGTGATTTTCACAAGATTTGATGCTTAAAATGACCAAAACCAAAGTTTTAGTTTTTCTGGAAAAAGTTTATAAAAACTCATATTTTTTCATGTTTTGATCCAATTTTTTTGGAAAAAGTGTGAAATTTTATGTTTTTGATTGAATTTTATCCGGTTAAAGCTTGTGCGGTATAACAATCCGTGTGGTGTTAGTTGTTTTTGAGTATAGGTAAAACCGGACATCACTTGGAAGGATTGCTTGAACGGTTTATTAATCCGGCTAGTTACCGGACATAGCTTGAGCAGATTAATGTTAAACCGGATAACACTTGAGATATGGTAAACGATTTAATAGTTTGACCAGTTGACCAATCGAGGTAAGTGTGCGGTTTAGGAATCCGCTTGGTAAGTAAGCGGTTTATCTTGAACGGTATTTGAC
>NW_020204682.1:9799-10487 GCF_001531365.2 Cynara cardunculus var. scolymus
TTACAGTTTACATTTTATCAAATATTTTTTTGTAAACTGATCTTTTAAATTCAAATATTGAACTGCAGTAGATCCTAAATTTTCATACTACGAAGATGAGTTCAAAAGAAGCAATGGCGATTGGTACTGATACCAAGCCACCAGTATTGTTTAGAGGAGACTACAATCAGTGGAGAGATAGATTCTTGAATTTCATTGAAAGATTGAAGGAAGGAGAAATGATCTTACAATCTCTACATGAAGGTCCAGCTGAATTCTTTGTGACTATACCAGTTGATCCTATTATGGGTGTTCCTGAACAGAAAGTACCAAAGCGTAAAGATCAATATACTCCTGAAGATAAGGAAAAAGCACATGCTGACGTGCTGTGCAARTCATACWTGATGCAAGCACTAACCAATGACATATACACAAGTATAGATAGCTACAAGTCATCTGGTCACAGCATGTGGGTTCAAATAGAGAAGATGATGATGGGATCTAAAGTTGGGACTCAACTGAAGATCACAAACTGTATTTCTGCATATAAAGAGTTCAAGGCTAAGGAAGGAGAAAGCCTTGATGATGTCTATAACCGTCTTGCTAGGTTGCTGAATGAGCTCACGAAGAACGGGATCTCTAAAACCACCATTGAGATAAATGTTAAGTTTCTTAACAATCTCCAACTAGAGTGGAAAATGTTTGCTAA
>NW_020204683.1:0-1032 GCF_001531365.2 Cynara cardunculus var. scolymus
CTATTTAGTGGTGAATTTGACAGGACCGAATCTATCCGAGATGCTGTTTTGAATGTGTGATAACTTTTTAACCGTAGCTCGGATTGCTACGATTCTGGACATTTTAGAAAGCTTATATGTAGCTCTAAACCTGTTCTTTAGACACTTTTTAGAAATAAGGCTTCTAGATTGGTTATATTTGCGTCTAACAACTAATAAAAAGTTGATTTTGAGCTGTGAATTATAGTAACTAAAATGAGTTTAAATKAAGTTTGGTTAACTTATTGTTGTCGGATATAATGTCCTCTAACACATGGGTATGTATGTGCACACAAGGGTATGTATGTATGCATTGCAACATCAGATGACTAAGTTGTTATGATGCTTGATTCATGATTTGGAGCTTTCGAAAATGAAGAACATAGGTTGAAGTTTGATTTTCTTCATTAATGGCTATTTTGGTGAAATTCTTGAGTATTAATCTTGTAAACAATAATATAAACATGGTTATATGGTATTTTGATTGTTGGAATAAAGATTGAATCCAAAATATGGGTTTTAACCTATTTAGTGGTGAATTTGACAGCACCGAATCTATCCGACATGCTGTTTTGAATGTGCGATAACTTTTTAACCGTAGCTCGGATTGCTACGATTATGGACATTTTAGAAAGCTTATATGTAGCTCTAAACCTGTCCTTTAGACACTTTTTAGAAATAAGGCTTCTAGGTTGGTTATATTTGGGTCTAAAAACTGATAAAAAGTTGATTTTGAGCTGTGAATTATAGTAACTAAAATGAGTTTAAATTAAGAGTTGTTGGATAGGTACTATACTATATGTCATTTAATGAAATACACAGTTAAACAACATTACCATTCATGCACAGAGACAGATAAAACCTCTGTATGCAGAGACAGATTAAACCTCTGCATGCATTAATAACCTGTTGTTTTTGTAGTTCTGTTACCAGTGTTAAATATGCACTTACAACAGAATTTCTTAGACATTTGTATGCATTACAGTAGGTTCTTGAGATCAAAGACCAACAGCC
>NW_020204683.1:3602-10234 GCF_001531365.2 Cynara cardunculus var. scolymus
AGTTGTTTCTATTTGGAGTACAACACAGTTTGGTGCTGTATCTAAACAAACACACACATTTCACCTCTAGTTGTTTCTATTTGGAGTACAACACATACACACATTTCACCTCTGGTTGTTGCTGTATCTAAACATACACACACATGGAGCAGTTTGATGTTTTGAACAAGGCAAGTTTTTAAAAATAATTAATGTTGCTACTGGTCTATAAACATACACACACACACACACATCAAATAAACATAATTATGCATCCCATCAAGTATGACTAATAGATATGACTGTTTCTTAGGGGTTTGTTTATGCATAACCATGTTCCAGAAAGTGCCAGAACCAGGTTCTGTTTTGCAATGCATACGGCTAAACAAAACAAAATATCATAAGGCCCAAAAACATGATTTAACAATACATGATTTAACATGATTCTAGTATCCACATGGTGCATAAAACAACACCCAACCATTCTCTGTGTGTGTGTCTGTCTCTGTCTCTGTGTGTACGTGTGTGTGTGTGTGTCTGTGTTATGCACATGCCAGCACCATTCATGGTGTGTGTATGTGTGTGTTGTACACGGAGGCACACAGGGGTATGTATGTACACACAGGTTATATGGCTACTGTATAAGAGGTCTAAGAAATTTTACAGTACAAAAACAGCATGCACAGGGGTGCGTGTTATATTACAGCAGGTTATATGGCTACTGGGACATTACGAAATGGAACTTATTGATAATTTTGCCTCTCTGTCACGTATTACTTGGAACCTGGAACTACCAAGCCTTATACAGACATGCGCTAAGGCTATAATATTTACCATTTATTATTTCGTGTAAAAACCTAAATGTGAGTTACATACATGGTGGTGTTTGCCTTCTAGTAAGCATTATTTTAGATGTAGTTGGATTTATATTCAGAGAGCATGGTTGGAAGTTCAAGAAGAAGAAATTTATGCAGATTTGTGCAAGAAAAGCTGTCCAAGTGGATGAACAGAAGATATGTTACAAATATTTTCCATAAGTTAAATTTCTTAATCCATGAATGCACACCTGTCTTTTTTATTTATTACAAGCTGCTTGTGTAAATATTTTTTACATCATCAATGAACTCTTATTTTGTGTGTACTAAATAGTTTTTGTTACTGCACCTTGGCAATGGAGTTGCAAGCATATAGTAATAAGAAGCACTTGCATTGTATTGTTGGATAGCCTGCCATCATGCATGTATATCAAAACAATTTGTTCATATTGATTTTCTATTCTCATGATGGAAACAACCAAGTTTGTTTCAAAACAATGTGAAAGGAAGTTTGGGTAAATACTAAATAGAAGTCAAGATATGCGAAATTTAACATGGTTTTTCTGTTGCTTTCTCAGCATTCTTGGATTACTATGATATACCATACAAAGTTGTGGAGGTGAATCCATTTAGTAAGAAGGAGATCAAATGGTCTGATTATAAGAAGGTGCCGATATTGATGGTGGATGGTGAATCACTGGTAGATTCGTCAGGTATTTTCTGCATATTATTCACTGTTGTTCTTGTTAAATTTGAATGATCGTGTTGAATATTGATATCGACCAAATAAGACTTGTTTAAATTTAAGAAGGTAATTGATATGTCCTTTAAAGACACATTGAGTCTTTCTTGCAGCTATTATTGATCAGATGGGGAACAGGATCATTCCTGTGAAATCTTCGTCAGCGCTCTCAAATGATGATGAAGAGAAGAAGTGGCGCAGGTTTGTTCTTTCTTCTCTTTATAGTGCCTAAGAAGTATATTTGTTTCATATGTTGTTAATGTTACATGGGTCAGTAATTGGGATATAGGAAAAATGAATTGGGGTATTCACTTGTGCAGTTATCCAGCTTTATTTAGGGTGACATTGCTATCAATTTTTGAACCTTTTTGCAAAATCTTCAGTTATTGAATTTCACCATGCTGCGACTGATTCCTGCCAACTGTCTCAAATATTTATGCCAAGTAATTAGTTTTCCAATGATTGATTTGTTTTTATTACCTCTGCTTTCTTTATCTTTTTTTATTAAATGAAACACAGTCAGTTACATACTTGTTGTTTATTTGTAACCTATATTAGTGCTAGTAATATGATCATTATTAGTAGATATTTTGGACCAAATCAGTAATAATTTTCTAATGTAGCAAACTTGTCCAATTTATCATGGTCCAACCGTCCAAGTGCCCAATTAGTTTAGTCTCCGATAAGTCCATGTCGTAGGTTGTTAGGTATGTGGTTTGGGATGGAAAGAGAATCATATTCGTTTTTCTCATGTTTACAGCTGTAGATTATTCTTTTTTATTATGTTTACTATATAAACGACATGTCCATAACACTCCAAGCAAGACCCAGGCTACACTCATTGGTAGCAATCACGACAAACACCATCTATTTCATCACCAAGTTTAATTAGGATGCACGTTGATATGTCACTGGCCCATGCATTATTTAGCCAAGAGATAGTGTGAGTACATGAAACACACATAGGCGTGAGGTTTGTTTCCACATGCAAATGAGACAACTATCAAGTTCATCATTGTTTGTAGAAGTTATAGCAAGGTTTCGGGGCTAATCCTTTTGAAGAGTTCATGAATGCAAATGTCAACCTTCATTTACAAATGATGCTATTATATAAATTTTCAGTGTAATGATGTATGTAACACAAATGCAGAACTAACGCATAGTGAACGACTTGTTGCAATATGGACAACCTGTGGGTGCCTTGTCGACATGGCGTTCAAGCAGTTGGCTACTGCCATGATTCACTATGGCACTGTAACAATTATGGATGAGACTTGCTATAGTTGCACTATGATCAGTGCTCTTTAGGAGAAATATTTGCTTGGTGGTGTCGCACGGTAGAGTATTGGAGGCTAACAGGAATGTGTCGTTATGGTTGTATCATTAAGACTTTTGAAGGTAAGTATCAAGGTTAAACAAAGTAAAACCAACATGCTTCCCGCAATTACAAACATAAGTAATGCGAAACACTGTTAAATTTATGTTATGTTAGAAACTTAATGTGTGCCCTATTAGTACAATAATTATGGTGCTTGAAATTGTAGGGAACACCACCACATGAAGATAAACATCCATGGATATGCATCGTTGAGAATGCTACTTCAGAACCTAAGAAACAACCATAGAATTAGGTGGACAAGATCTCTTTGTGCCATACTGTCATCACTCCCATATTGCACATTTACTTATTTCTTTTAAAGTGGACTGCAATTTCGAAAAAGCAAAATTTCCAGCATAAGTTAACATAGTCATTACTTTAAGGTTTGTATGAGAGGAAAAGTTTGAATCTTAGGGGCTGTTTGGTTGGTTTTCCATTAAGTTTCGTATGGATAAAGTTGTCTGTGTAGATTAATTTGCTGTTTAGATTGCGAAGGTTTTTATTTCATAGGGTTTTTTCATAGATGGAAGGAGCGTGGTTTTAATTGGGAAGGGCAGGTTTGGAAAAAAACTTGGCTTTCTGCTTAAAACTCTCCCTAGAAGCTTACTGAATAAGTCATTCCATATCATTAAGCCACTACTAAACAATCATGTATAGCTGACTGAATAAGCTGTGAGTCCCATTAAGCTCATTAAGCTGCTAACAAACAAGCTCTTAGTGACTTAGTCTCCTTGTTTACATCAGTGAAAACCAGAAAATGTCTTGTGTATCTTGCTTAGTAGAATGCTAATTACAAGTGTCATGCTAATACACACCATTCCAGGGTTTGTCCAAGTAGAGCTTCAGGGAAGTGGGCAGACTTGATATTCTTATTGTGCCTCAACTTTTTTTCCATGATCTGGGTCACACAGGATAGGCATCAATTTAGGCTTACTAGTTGTTACTTTGACTTTATGCTTCCGTTTAGAATCATTTAGAACTTCTCATTTTTGTGTTCATTTCTCAGTCACGACCTCTAGCATGTTAATCATATCGTTTATCGGTAGAGAATATTCTGAAACTAGTCTTTTAAGTTGTTTATGGCACTAACGAAAAGTGGGACCGTGTAGGTGGGTTGATGATCATTTGGTTCATATGCTATCACCAAACATCTATCGGAACACTTCTGAGGCTCTGGAATCCTTTGACTATATTGCTAACAACGGTAAGCTTAATGTTGCTTAATTCCTGGCATGTGTACGCTGCAATATTTTTGTTTACTTGACATGTGGATAATGTGTACAAATATAAGCATACAACGCATCTCACAATCATTGATGCATTTCTTGTTATGAACACAATGCATAATAAAGTTCATGAATTCTTTCCCTTAATGATTACATCAACATGCAACAAATAATAATGTTGACATCTGAATGCCTTTCTTGTTAATTATGTTTTTTTTTCATTTCATGCAACCATGTATTTCGAACATACCCTGGAAAGATAATTAGTTTAATACTACGATAAAAGAGGGAGATTGGTTAAAACAAGCAAAGAAACATTAAATCAGTAAATCACTTGACACGCAGTACTGGAAACTACTAGGACAAGATTCACTACTAACCATCTTAAGGCATTGCTAGAAGCAACAGAGAAATCCTCTTGAAACAAATCCAGATTCCTCCATCTCTTATACAGTGACCACTCCATGACCTTGAATTTTAAGCACCGACGTGCAAGAAATTGACCAATGACCAACAAGTGAATCTGAAACACCCCTCTGAAACTGGATCACGGTGAAACCCACCAAACTGAACATATCCAGTAAACATCGACTTCATTCTGGTTTGAATGTGTATAACATGTGTCATTTAATTTTCAGGTAACTTCAGCCTCTCAGAGAAATATGCAGTGAAATATGCTGGGGCTGCTGCTATGTATTTTGTGTCCAAGAAACTGAAGAAAAAGTATAACATTACTGATGAAAGAGCAGCCTTGTATGAAGCTGCAGAAACTTGGGTCAACGCACTTGACGGCAGAGAGTTTTTAGGTCAGTTTTCTTGATATATACCATGCCAGTTTTATGATCAATGGGTATTTAACATAGCTTGAAGTCATCTTGTCAGTTTAATTTTACTACTTTTAGGTGATCCTTTTTCACCATGGAAGCATGCACAAATTACAGCTATCATGTTCATATAGACACATGTGCACATATATCAACATGACAATACATCTTTTCTAGTATTGTGCATCTATGATTCCGCACCTCAATTTTAGCCATAAAAGACCTGAGATTTGCTTCAGTTTTATTGATGCACAGAAGTTTTTTGTGCCATTGTATCGGAGAATGGAGCCAATAACTTGAGAACTCTCGGATGGAAAACACGAAACCATGTCTTCACTTTTTTAATCGGCTGAATATTGTGCTCCTAGTCTGCATACATTTCATTTAGGAAGAAAGAAATGATAGTGGATCATACACTCGAACAATCAATAGAGAGAGGGTTCAAAATCTAAAGTCACTAGCAACGTGGGATTTTGCATTTGCTTCTCTTTTTCTTTTTTATTTTGCATTGCAGTTAACTTATTGTGGTTAGTATTAACGACTTGATCAGGAGGATTGAAGCCTAATTTGGGCGATCTAGCTGTGTTTGGGGTGCTGAGACCTATTCGATATCTAAGGTCAGGTAAAGATATGGTGGAGCACACGAGAATTGGGGAGTGGTACTCAAGAATGGAGAGTGCGGTTGGAGAATCCTCTAGGATAAAGGCATAGAAGTCCAAGACTAACTATTTTAGCAACAGGCAAGAACCAACCAAAGTTATTCATGTAGTTGTTTAATTCTAATCACACATGCATACAATGAAAGACAGCAATGTCTGATTCTGATCTACAATCTGGATGGATTTGGTTGCTTCTCTTCCTCTTCCTCTTCTAGGGATTGGATACAATTTTGCATTTGGAATTCAACTTTTATTACTCATGGAATACAAGCACTGAGCTCACTTACCACCATTTATATCTATTGGTGTATAACAACTTATGTGATTATATATATATATATATATATATATATATATATGTGTGTGTGTGTGTGTATAGAGAGAGAGACGGGTGTTAGGTTAAGAGGAATATGCAAAAACATGAAAAATTAAAGAACATGCTAACAACCATTCATTTGAATGATATGTATATGTGATACAAGTAACTTGTCCTGGATGTACATGTAACATGCATACGTAAATAGAAACTAGGTGTTGTTTGTTAACCTCTTAATAGCTCCATTAAAAGGCAGTCTCTGAATTGCTAAGAGGCGAATCTTGTTTGGCAAAAAAAAAAAGTCTGTCTCTTAATGGTTTTAAAACCTCTGAATGATTTTACATCTTGGACCTTCCTTAACCATTCAGTACACCCTAATTTCATTATGAATAATTACCAAACAATTATATTTTCTTTTGCACTATATTATAAGAGTCCTCTAATCATTCTGTATCGGATCATTTAGTAACTGTTAAACAGATTGATGGTTGTTAAGGTATTTGTTAGTTTTTCATTCTTTTAGGTTTTTCTGACAACCTCTCTTTACATATCTATTCTATAATATAAAGCCTCTGACAAAACTCTTAAAACTCACTTCTTATGCGTAAAATAATGTTTAGTAATGCATATTACTTAAAACTCAAGATTGCAAGTAGATTGTGTGTAAGTACAACTTATTAAAGCTCCATATTT
>NW_020204684.1:0-1516 GCF_001531365.2 Cynara cardunculus var. scolymus
GTTTCTTGAACTCCTCCCATGAAAGTTGGTTGGCCGATTCCCGACCCCTAGTCTGAACTAATGTGTTCCACCAAGTCAACGCTCGATCTTGCAGTAAACATGCAGCATATTCTACTTTGTTTTCTTCTGTGCATTTACTGATATGGAGGACAGATTCCATACTCTCAATCCAGGTGAATAATCCTACGGCTCCCTCGGTTCCATGGAATTTTTTTGGGTTGCATGATCTGAAGGATTTATAGGTGTATTCCYGGGGTGTTCTAGACTCAGAATTGGTTGGTTGGTTAGCGTTCAGACCTGCCGCTACCTGGCTGACAATATTGGGGAGTGCGGCCAAGAGTTTTTCTAATACGAGTCGTGCAACTTCAGGGTTTTCTCTTCTTGGCGGCATTTTCTAGGGCCTAAGTCAAAAGGGAATCTCATCATTTTTATGGCAATAACATTGATAATAACTTGTAGTCATCTAATGATGCAGAGGATTTTCATCTTGTGGATAACATTCAAGCATTTGCATAATCAAACAGAATAATTTTATATTCAACCATGGCTTGATGTAGATAAGCATTTCTCAAAAGATGTCATAAATTCATAGTTTGTTTACAGTCCACCAAAACAAGATCTTAGGTTTCAATGCAAAAAGGTAAATATTCTATCACTAAATATCATTTATAGAGCAACATCCAACCGATCAGCATTCCTAGCATCAGCATCATCATCCCACTCACCACCAGGCACTTGTACAATCTCCTAATCTCCCGTCTCACAGCAATGACGGCATTCGAGGTTCTCATCATACGCTGGTGGTGCATTTCCATCACATTGGATAGGTTGTTCAAAATGTGGTGGTGATATCCCAGCCGGGTCTGGTGAGTTTGAGTATTTGATGCGATTCTTCGCACCCACTCTCGTTCAGCCAGATTCATGCCCTGAATGTAGGATGCAGGTACTCCTGTCACTACCTGAGAGGTCCTGCTCCCATGCTGTGGGTGGGATGACTCCCCTCTAACTTTAGTGGAATTCTCAAAAGTCACCCGCCGAGGTAGTGGTACACTTATCCTAGATGTGACTCTAATCCTTGGACCATGAAAGGTTTGAGGTGGAATATCGGGCACTGGCTCCGATGGGGGTAATATGGATGCAGGTRGTGAAGCAGGGTCTACCTCTTCATTGATGGATGAGCTCCTTCTGGATCGGCGAACCACATAACCGGATTCGTCTGCCGAATATTCACTAGGAGCAGATGATGCCATAGTAATATGCGATATTAACAATCTTAATTACAAAATGTACCATCTATAGGTGCTTAGTGTTATAACAAAAGCTTCTAAGCAAGGCTAAGGGTGGAAATCAAGCTAGAGCCTCTAGATAGCCCAAGTCTCTGGTTGCATTACCAGAGCCTCTGGTTGCATTACCAGACTTAGAAATTTTTTGGGTTCTAGTTCATCGGTCCTCTGGTTCCACATACATACTTAGCAAACCAATGGAATTCTATTTCATCGGCCGCTGGTTCAACATC
>NW_020204684.1:3271-5989 GCF_001531365.2 Cynara cardunculus var. scolymus
ATAGTCCCCAAGACAGATTGCACACTCTTCGAGTGATGGTCATTTGGGGGGCCTAAAATCATAATTTTTCAGTCATTTTAACTTTATTTTAAAGCTAAAACATAAGGCTAACTTCCAGAAAAAGAATCACCCATTTTCATTGAGCTTTGAAGAAGATATAACCGATTTAAGATGCATGCAAGATTCTGTCAGCAATGCTCTTTTTGCACCATAATCTTGTATCAAGAACTTGAAGGCTCAAAACATAATATTTTTGAGTGAGACCAGTTGCATTATAAAGACAACTCATCAAAGTACGTTTTAGAAGAAAAATTAGAACATTTGGACTTTTATTTTGAAAGATACAGTCGACACAAGTGCTAACAGAATCTGTTAGTTTTTAAAATACATCTTTTAATGATTAAATTCCACATGCACTGTGGTTTTCTCCTTTAATGATCAATCTTCATGAAAGCTCCATAACAATGGCAGATTTGGATATTTCTTTAAGAACATTCATATGAGATTTGAGAGAGAAACTCAATCTTCAAAAGCTCTGGTCAAACTCTCTTTTCGTAATATGATTTACAATAAAGCTCTCTTTCAAAATTACAAAGACATCACCCTATTTATAGGGTCAAACTTCTAAACATAATCAAAGTCAAACCTATCTAAGAAAAGTCAAACACGATGACTTTTACAATTATAGACAATATTTAACTTTCAAGACGAATAAAATTTAATACTGATTTTCAGTCCTAACATTCTCCCCCTTTGTATTCAGACTTGAAAGAAATTCTACACTTTGAGTCCTGTTTGAACTTTGAATCTTTAAGCACATTTTGTCTTCTTCAAAAGAATTCTTCAACATGAAATCTTCAAGCAATTAACTGTTGAGATAGATCTTCTAGCATTCTCCCCCTCGAATGTAGAATCGCAATGATATTCTCTTTTTACAATGTAGAACAGTAATCATCAGAAACAATGTACTAGATTTGATCTTCAAAGAATATTCATAATTAATCTTTAGTAAACTGTTGTAAAGATGATCTTCACATTCAACATCTCTCAGCCATTGTGGCACATGAATAATCTTTTTGTAATTATCTCCATTCGCACTTCTTTTGAGTTTTTTGCAAAACCTGAAGTTATTTCCCCTTGATCTTTGCATCAGATTCCCTTTAAAATGTTCGAAAATAAATAATTCATTCATTTTTACATACTCCCCCTTATGATGAAATGAGAATCATTCCATCATACATAAGATGAATGAAATCCTCCATTTAAACTGTTAAATCATGAAACTGTAAGTAGATCTTTGGAAATCCACTAATTTAATCTTTTCAGATTAAGGGAATGGGAAGGTAACATCCAATTTCAACGAATGAAATTGTTTTCAATCTTATAAAAAGATTGGCCTGTGAGTATAACAGATATACTCAGTACAACGAATGTACTATATATATGAGACTTTTTGATGCTCATCTCACCAGGTCGTCCATTCAATCCGAATGAAAAATTGATAGATGAAAAGATGCGTGCCCCAAATGTTACTGAAACATTTATCTGTTGATAGATAAATGAGTTGTTGGTGGGGTTGTGACAAGAATTGGCCTGGGCTTTGCCTTTTTCAATATTAGTCTCCAAAAAATCGAGAACTAATAGATTATGGGATATGCCCGGATTATAAAAGTTTGGAACAGGATTTTCATATTCTTTTAATCCTGACACAATTCTCATCAATTCTTTTAGCTCACAACAACTACCCCTCTCTTTTTCATTTTAGTCTCGGCACACAAACCCTTTTGTATTTAAGCTCACTCATATATGGTTGTCCTCTTGGGTAGGTCTGTCGGTTTTGACATTCCATAGAGGTATTTCTAATAAGCACTCAATCCCTCCTAAAATTTAGCGTTATGCTCAGATGATCATAATGATTGATCAAAAATATTATTTCTTTAAAGCACAATGATTAGATAAAGAATTGATCATGAAATTTGGCTTTAAGCACAAATAACGAAAGAATGATGCGACAACGATTAAATTATTCAATATTCGAGAGAAATGAATGAAGATATGTAAGAACAAGTTTACAGATTCTGATATTCAAAAATTATCGAATGTATATATATCAATGTAAAAAAAATATCAGAAAACAAAATTGAATACAAACGAGCATATTATCACCGAAAATGATTTTCGTATAAGAGACGTGATAATAACAGTTTGAAGAATAGCTGAAACAGGTATTGGAGTTATGTACGATGAGAAATTACGCAAGTAAAATCTCAGGAAATACCCGTTCAGAAAAAGTACTCGTTTCAGAAAACAGTTCCATTTCCGAAAATATTTATTCAAAATTTCTAGAAACTCCCCCTAGAAAACAGATTTAAGTAATGATTCAGTTAAGCTCAAAAGAATAAAAAATAATTGAAACATTTTAAGCACGGGTTCTAAACTGAGAGTTTAGAAACCACACTCGGTAAAGTACGGGTCCTGAACTGAAATGTTCAGAAGCCTCGTTTGGAATATATTATAGCTCCCCCTGCATTGGTGTATCACTTAAATGATATTCTGATCAGCACAAAATGGAGATACCTACAAAAATAGATTAAGTAGATTTTGGTACCCAAACGAACTTGGGTCCTATTTTGTTAGTATATGGTTGGGGTATGTTGAAATTTCCAAACCATTTATTTCTATCAGATATTTTCTTTTCAGCACTATTAACAGAATGAT
>NW_020204684.1:6499-8873 GCF_001531365.2 Cynara cardunculus var. scolymus
TAGCATTTCAAACTTTTTCTTCTGATTTATCAACTCTCGTTTCTCTTCATCTGAGATGCTCTTGTCATTCTCCGAAGCGATGTCAAGCAACTTTTTCTTACTTGCAAGCTCTTTATCATTTGTTGTATACTTCTTTGAAGTATTTCTTTTCTCAAGGGCAAATTGCTTTTTCTCTTCGTCTAAAGCCTTTTGTTTTCGATCAATGCATTCAAACAATCTCTGTAATTGACTTTGACAATCTTCGGAGATGTCTTTCTTTTCTTTATCAGTCTTGGCTCGTTCCAAGATGATCAGCTGCTCAAAATCCGAGATTTGCTTTAACATCATCTTTGCGTTCAGCTCGAGAGAGTTAATCTTATTCTCAAAGGATTTTTTCAGAATCAAATCTTTTCTCAATCTCTATAATCTTATTCTTTTCTTTATCTAAAACTTTCCTTTCAATATTCAAATCCTTCTCCGCTTTCAAAACCTTTTCTTTCTCTAAATTCAAAAGCTTTTTTAGCTCAATCAGATCATTTTCAGATTTATGAACCTTGTCAGTTAAATCCTTTGTCTCTGTATTATTCCTTGGAGAGTTTTTCTCAATTGAAAGTGCACTTCTAACCTCTTGGAGTTTATTGAAAAGATCATTATTAGTTTTGCTCCAAGTCTTCAAATCCTCATCATAATCTTTTGTTACAGAGTTGAGAGTGTTCTCGAGTTTTTCAATTTTATACTCAAATTCCTTCTCGATTCTTTCACATTCTCGTTTATGATCTTTCTTTAAATCTTTGATAGATTCCATATTAGATTGATTCTCATAGTACTGTTTTATGAATTTATCTTTATAGTCCACTATGTTCTTTTCCAGCTCAACAATGCTCTCTCTCAACTTTTTGTCCTCTCTCTCATATGAAACTGCCATTTTAAATTTTTTTATCAGATATAGGATCTATGCAGTGAAATCACTAAAAGAAAATCAGAAACAGTTAAGCTCAAAAAAGAATAACAGAAAACACAAACACTGATGAGAATTCAGAAAATCGACCAAAAACTGTCAAAAATCAGTAAAAACAGTCAAAACTATTGAAAACAGTTAAAAACTGTTAAAAATGGTCAAAGACAGTTTAAACTGATGAAAAACAGTTTACGTGACAGAAAACAGTTCAAAGATTCTCAAACAGTTTAAAAACACAAACAGAAACAAATAAACGAAATGATCCAAAATTAAAATCTAAAAAAAATTAAAACTCAAAGACTAAAGACACAACAATTATAAACCCAAGATGAAAATAAATGTCCAAGTCCAAAACAATTGTCCAAGAAATTTTTACAAATAGAGATCAGACAAAATACAATACAAAATTCTGAACTCTCTTCACAGTAAGCTTAGACTTGATCTCGTATACACTATTACACTTCACTCTTCTAACTGCAACTTTTAGCTTCCTTCTAACTGCAGCAGACTTCTGATCCTCCTGTACAAGTAACTTCTGATATGAGTGATAAAGATGAAACAGACTATTTTCAGCACATTACAAGAACAAGAATCGATCGCTAAACAGACTCTAAACTGGACAACTTGAATATGTATGTTGTATGTGAAATTCAGCAGAAAGTTAAGCCAACAAGAGACTAAAAACTTGAATCAACAAATAAGACAACTTCTGGTATGTGATATCATGCAGTTACTATCTAAGAGAAAGAATTTGCTGTAACTAAAGCAATGAAGCAGTGCCAGAAAAATGACTGTTTCCTTGAGAAACAGCAGCAGATTGCCTGTTATGACAGAACCTTGAGCTCTCCTTGAAAATGATTAATACAACTGCAGTTAAATGAAATTCCAACTCTGCAAATGATCGAGGCACAGCTATATACAGCCCTTGTGTTATGACAGCAAGCTAAACCACTCAGACTGTTTTAAAATAGTTCCAGACTGCAAACTAAACTGAACAAGATGCTGACAGTTAATAGTTCAAATAGTTAATATTTGTGTGAAAACTACCAGCTGAAGATGAAGCTCAAACCCAGTTTAAACAGCAAGTGATTTACAATCCCTTGGAAGATGAAACTCAAAAACAAATCAGCTACAAGGTAAGCAATTGACAAAGATTTACACACTCACACACACTGTTAGCTCTGTTATTCATCTCTTGTAAAAGTATAGAAAAAGTATTCTGCATGTTTTGACAGAAGCTTATCTTCCACATAAGACAACAGAGGACTGACAACAGAAGCCTGATATTCGAGCAAGTAAAGTGTGACAGAACCTCTGATGTCTCTCACAGAGGTTATGGAAAAAGGTCCTCTGTCAATAAGAACAAGCAAGTCTATTACAGCAGAGCCTCTAAGATGGCTCACAGAGGGTCTGCGGATTTCGTCTTCTGTGAAGATC
>NW_020204685.1:0-1470 GCF_001531365.2 Cynara cardunculus var. scolymus
ATTCCAAGCTGCTTTAAAGAATTTAGAAGAATACCCATCAGGTCCTGGAGCCTTATCATTCCCAATGGCAAACAAAGCATCCTTTATCTCCATATCCGAGATAGGWCGGATTAAGTGTAGAGAATCCGATAACGATAAAGAATGATCAAACACACAATCCCCCATAGATGGAGGAACCAAGACATTAGAGGAGCCGAGAATACCTTGAAAATGGGAAAGGAAAGCAGTGGGCACCTCCTGATGATCATAAACTGTGCCAGAAGAATCCCTGATAGAAGCAATATGGCTCCGATTGCGCTTTTCTTTCATTGCATGAAAAAAGAATTTAGAATTTCCATCCCCTTCATTGAGCCAAGAGATCTTCGCTTTTTGACGAGCCATTTCCACTTGATCACTTCTAGCATTTTGATAAGCTAACAAGAGGTGAGCAATGTCCTCCTTTAGCATATCATTAAAAGGGTCTAGATCACAGGCTAATTGAGCGACATCAAGCTCTGTCTTTATCTGAACTACCCGCTTATCCAAACACCCATACGAATTCCGGAGACACCGACAAACCACCATCAGAGCTTGCAATTTCCGAAGAACCCTCTTCATATAAGATCCTCGCTGCGGTTTCGTCCAAACCTCCTCCACAGAAGCAAGGAAATCCTTATGAGATGTCACAAAATTATCAAACTTAAAACCTCGCTGGCGAAGACGTCTACCGACTTTAATAGAAAGAATGCCCGGAGAGTGGTCAGAAATTCCCCTCGGATCAAAATAGACGGAAGCATCCCCAAATCGAGCGATAAAAGCAGAATGGGTTTTGACGGTCCTTAGTGGATTCGAATGGTGGTAGTGGATATAACGGGCCTATTTCCCGTTAAAAAGTCCAATTGAGTCAAAATGACACCAACTAGGTCATAAACAGTCTCATTATACCCAGATGGGTTTAATGGCCCCATTTCTTCGTAACGAGCCTAAATGTGTCAAAATGACACTAAATGGGTCATAGTTAGTCTAACTAGTTATTAATACGACTAGTTGAGGTAGAATGCTTCTTAATTGTCCTTAATGGGTCCATGTACACTTATTGGGTATATTGGGCCTCTTTAGTATAATCGAGTCATAAGGATTGTAATTGGCTCAAAATTTCACTAATTGGGTCATGTTTAGTTTGATCGGATCTCAACGGGTATAATGTGCTAAATTCGTCAGAATTAGTGTAATCAGACATTAATTGGAGTGATTGAGGGTCCATTTGGTGTTGGCGGATATAATTGTCTATTTGTCCTCAAGAAGTCAAATTGGGTCAACACGACTCGAACTAGGTCATAATTAGTCTTTTTAGACCATAGTTGGTTTAACGGGCCCAATTCTCCATATGGAGTCTAATTGGGTCAAGATGACACCAGATGGGCCAGATTTGGTTTGTTCAGACCCTAATGGTTATCATGGGCTTATTTCTCCTATTCGAGTCTAATTGAG
>NW_020204685.1:1843-4028 GCF_001531365.2 Cynara cardunculus var. scolymus
GCAACTTTGACTCACAAACCAAGTCATAAGGAGCCAAAAATGACAAAGGGAAATACACCAAAACAAAACAACACCATACGCCAAAAAACAGAAGGCAAGAAAAACCCATAAGATCCAAAACCGAGAAGGTACACCACCCACGTAGTCACATACCATTGGAATTCATAAGCTTCTTCCTTGTCATCCAAGCCATCCGATGAAGAATCTGCATCTTGATCTCCGCAATAACTTTATCATCCGAATGATTGAAATTGTCAAAGAACTTCCTGTTTCGTTCCCTCCAGATATTATAAACCGTTGACGATAAACCAAGTTTTTGAACAGTAGACCAAGATTTCCAAGTTTGAGTCAACCCTCTGTGAAGGATATCCTCCCAATTGTTTGGGTAGTTCGTTAATCCCACCTCCATTTTAATAGCTTCCCAAATACGGCTTGAGTACTTGCATTCAAAAAATAGGTGATTGTGCGTTTCAATCACTAAGGTACAAAACACACACTTTAAATCCGGCGATTCATGCTTCCATTGACTAATACGATCTTGAGTTGGCAGTTTCTTCTGACACGCCATCCACATGCAAAGAGCATGTTTAGGAACATATGCTTTATTCCAAACAAGTTTATACCAATGCACAACCGACTTCACCTCTTGGATAGTATTCCAAGCCAATTTTACCTCAAAGTCACCCTGTGAAAGTTTATTATCAAGCCATCTGACCTTATCCTCCACTTGACCTGGAAACGGAATCAGGACACTCTGCAGCTGAGGATATTGTTGAATCCAGTCCACCGGCCAATTGGTACCAAATCGCTGCATTATATCAGATACCGTGGAGTTATTGTGAAATCCCTGGCCATTAATGAATCTATAAGTCATAGATTGAATGAGAGGACCCGACTCGCTCCATGTATCTTCCCAAGCATGCGTAGATAAACCATTTCCCACATTATAGATAAAGAATCTCCGGCAATGAGATCTTAAGTCTAAAAGGCTTCGGAAAATCCACGACCACTCATTCCTCTTCTTTATAACCCAGAAATTACGTCCCCGAACACAGTGAGACTGAATCCAAGAGACCCACATAGTATTTATGCCCTTTAGAATATCCCATATATGTTTAAAAAGAAGACACCTATTCCAAGTCGCAAGTCTTTTCATACCAAGACCCCCACTTTGAATACGCAAGCAAACCGTATCCCAAGCAACTCGAGATTTACCCATCTGACCCTCTGCTTTATTCCATAAAAAATTACGAAATAGCTGCTCTATTTCATGGATTGTGGTGGCCGGTACTAAGAATACTGACATCCAATAAGTTTGCATTGAGTAAAGCACAGAGATAATTAGTTGTCGACGCCCTCCATAGGAGAGGAATTTATTCTTCCAGATTAAAAGTCGAGATTTAAGCTTTAACACAAGAGGATTAAAATCACGTACCTTCAGACGAACCGGAGAGAGAGGAACACCAAAGTAACTTATAGGGAAAACCCCTGGCCGAAAAGATAAAGTATCACGTATAAGAGTTTGGACCTCCATTGCTACATTCCCAAAAAACACCTCACTTTTTTCCAAACTTGGCGACAAACCCAATCGTTCTTCAAACAACAGAAGGCCACGTTTGATGACTTCCACAGAACTAATGTCCCCCTTAGAGAAAATAAACAAATCATCAGCAAAGCATAGATGAGTCAACTTAATATCCRCACAACCTTGATGATACGAAAAATTTGCCTCCTCCTCAATACACTTCGATAGAAGCATCGAGAGACCCTCCATAACAACAGTAAATAGATAAGGGGAGAGAGGATCTCCTTGACGAAGGCCCCGTTTACCATGAAAAAAACCCTTCGGCTGTCCATTAACACAAACAGAATAAGAGGGTGAAGTGATCAGGGTCTTTATCCAGTTAATCATGACTGGATGAAAGCCCATTCCCTTCAGCATCTCTAAAAGAAACTGCCAATCAACTGTGTCATAGGCCTTACGAATATCAATCTTAAAAGCACATTTTGGTTCCCCTTCAGTACGCAGATATCCAGCGACCAGTTCATGCGCCATTAAGATATTATCAGTTATTTGGCGCCCAGGAATGAAAGCAGATTGAGCCTTGCTAACAAGAACATCCAGCGATCTTTTCATCCGATCAGCAATAACCTTACTAATACACTTCAACAACACATTACAACA
>NW_020204685.1:4607-7352 GCF_001531365.2 Cynara cardunculus var. scolymus
TTCCACTTGATCATTTCTAGCTTTTTGATACGCTAACAAGAGGTGAGCAATGTCCTCCTTTAGCAAATCATTAAATGGGTCTAGATCACAAGCCAATTGGGCGACATCAAGCTCCGTCTTTAACTGAACTACCCTTTTATCCAAACAACCATACGAATTCCGGAGACGCCGACAAACCACTTTCAGAGCTTGCAATTTCCGAAGAACCCTCTTCATATATGATCCTCTCTGCGGTTTCGTCCACACCTCCTCCACAGAAGCAAGGAAATCCTTATGAGATGTCACAAAATTATCAAACTTAAAGCCCCGCTGGCGAAGACGTCTACCAACTTTAAAAGAAAGAATACCCGGAGAGTGATCAGAAATCCCCCTCGGTTCAAAGTAGACTGAAGCATCCCCAAATCTTGTGATAAAAGCAGAATTTCCCAGGATACGATCAAGTTTGCGCATAACACCATCACCCCCCGAAGGTTTCTGTATCCAAGTAAATTGGCATCCTTGATACGAAACGTCAAACAATTCCGCCTCTTCCAGACGGAGATGAAACTCCTCCATGTCAGAATTTCTCCTAGAGGAACCCCCTAATCCATCATGAGGAAAAAGCATTGAATTAAAATCACCCATCGCGACCCATGCTTTCCTTTGATTAAACACATGGAATTCACCAAACGCCCGCCAAAGCTCACGCCTATCCATACCCGTATTACACCCATAAACAAAGGTAATAAAAATAGGATCAAGTTGCCCAAAAATCTTAATCTCACTGTGGACATATTGTTGGTGCTGCTCAATCATAAGAACTGACAACACTGTCGGATCCCAAGAAATAATAATACGAGTTCCTTGATCACACAAACTCCCATTCGAGATCCAACTCCAATTTCCAAACACTTTACCACACACATCCCCCATATGACTATGTATAACTTTGGACTCAATGATACAACATAAAGACAGATGCTTTAAATAAATAAGATCACGTACCCCATTTTGCTTTATTAGGGCATTTAGACCCCTAATATTCCACGCAGCGATCTTTATCATTGAGAAATTGAAGTGGGTTTTGCCCCTTTACTATAATCCAAAGAGTGCCCCTCAGTGTCAATTATTTCCATATCATCATCACTAGAATCATCAGAAGGTAGTGGGGAAAATCTATTACTAGTAGACGTAGAAGAAACTGCACCACGTCTTGGTTTCATCGCTTGAATCACTCCTTTAACAAGTTCTGGACCCTGCTTTGATCGAAAGGTCACATTCGCTACATCTCTTCCTCTTGGCGTTCTCCCCGCATCCACCGTACAATATTGACTTTCATCATGTTCCCTACGTTCCCCAATTGAGAGATCAGAATCACCTCCTTTTCACCTCCATGCAAATGATTCCCATGCATGTCACCAGAAACCATATCTCAAAAAATGACCTCAGCAAAATCCTTAGGAGAAGGATCCTCCAAGATTGCATCCGCAAAGTCAACCATTTTACCTCACGACAAGAAATACCTAGTTCCCCCTATCCCTAGTCAAGAAGTCGTGGTGCTGAAACCCTTAAAAAGCGTTCTCAATTAAAATAAACGAAGACCCCACAAGGAGGTGCTGAATATTCAATTGAGTAACTCAATAAAGGCAACGAAGACCACAGAAACACTTGACACAGGAAATAAGAAAAACTAGATAAAACGAAACAAGAAAACAACGACAAGGGAGCCAAAAACGATCAAGGATCGAAAAGAACCACTTCAAAACAAAAACCAAGATCGAAGAAGAGACAAAACGGCACAAAACCCTGGCAAACAAAAGCTACGGCCAAGAGAGGAACCAAAAAAGGGAATCTAGATGAGAGCAAAAGGAAACCCTAACCTGCCAAGAAGAAGACACCCTAGCAAGCAAAGGGGAAACCCTAGCCGTTTCAAAACCCTATACGGCCAAAAAAAGGAGAACGCAAACTCTTTGAAGAGGACAACCAAGAGGAAGACGCAAAACCAAGCAAGCAATGAACGACTAAAAGAAATCCAAACCGTGATCAAAACCACGGCCAAGAAGAGAGGACCCAAACCCTAATCGAAACAAAGAAAGCTCAAAGGATAACGAGATGCCAAACAGGAAGACAACAAACCAAACCCAAACAAGAAGAAGATCGCTCAAAAGAAAACGAAAACCCAACCTCCACGAAGGAAACCCTAGAGCCGCCTCCAAGACAAAGCCAAAAAACGTAGATCGTGGAAGCCGAATGCAAACCAAGCAAAAAAGACTAGCAAAACGAAAGGGAGGAGAAGGAACTCGAAAACATCATCTTCATCATCTTCAAACGTTCATCACCAAGCAAACCCTAGAGAGAAAACATCCATTCCGTCAAATTCACCATGAGGAGTCTGTCATAATTTCCATAAGGATTCTAATTGGCTCAAAATGACACTAATTGGGTTATATTTAGTTTGATCGGACCTCAACGGGTATAATGTGCAAAATTCGATAGAATTAGTGTAATCAGACATTAATTGGAATGATTGAGGGTCCATTTGGTGTTGGAGGATATAATTGCCTATTTGTCCTCAAGAAGTCAAATTGGGTCAACACGACTCGAACTAGGTCATAATTAGTTTTTTTATACCATAATCGGTTTAACGGGCCCAATTCCCCATACGGAGTCTAATTGGGACAAAAAGACACCAGATGGGCCAGATTTGGTTTGTTCAGACCCTAATGGTTATCATGGGCTTATTTCTCCTATTCGAGTCTAATTGAG
>NW_020204685.1:8279-9842 GCF_001531365.2 Cynara cardunculus var. scolymus
GTCACCGATACAGAACAATCAACAAGAAAAACTACGGCAACCTTGACTCACAAACCAAGTCATAAGGAGCCAAAAATGACAAAGGGAATTATACCAAAACATACGAAAACCAAAAGCCAAAAAGCAAAAGGCGAAAACACCCCATAAGATCCAGAACCGAGAATGCACACCACCCACAAAGTCAATCAACATTGGAATTGATAATCTTCTTCCTTGTCTTCCAAGCCATCCAATGAACAATCTGCACCTTGATTTCCTCAATAACTTTATCCTCCGATCGATTGAAATTATCAAAGAACTTCCTGTTCCGTTCCCTCCAGATATAATATACCGAAGCCGAAATGCCAAGTTTTTGGACCGTTGACCAAGATTTCCAAGTTTTATTGGATCCTCTGTCAAGAATCTCCTCCCAATTGTTTGGACAGTTCGTTAATCCCACCTCCATTTTAATACCTTCCCAAATACTGCTAGTAACGAATAGGGAAAACCCCTGGTCGAAAAGATAAACTTTCACGAATACGTCTTTGATCCTCCATTGCTACATTCCCGAAGAACACCTCACTCTTTTCCAGACTTGGCGATAAACCCGATCGTTCTTCAAACAATAGTAGGCCACGTTTAATAACCTCCACCGAAATAATGTCCCCCTTAGAGAAGATAAACAAATCATCAGCAAAGCATAAATGAGTCAACTTAATATCTGCACAACCTTGATGATACGAAAAGTTWGCCTCCTCCTCAATACACTTCGAAAGAAGCATCGAGAGACCCTCCATAACAACAGTGAACAGATAAGGGGAGAGAGGATCGCCTTGGCGAAGGCCCCGTTTACCATGAAAAAAACCCTCCGGCTGTCCATTAACACAAATAGAATAAGAGGGTGAGGAGATCAGAGTCTTTATCCAGTTTATCATGACTGGATGAAAACCCATTCCCTTCAGCATCTCTAAAAGAAACTGCCAATCAACTGTGTCATAAGCCTTACGAATATCAATCTTAAAAGCACATTTGGGATCTCCTTCGGATCGCTGATACCCAGCAACCAGTTCATGCGCCATTAAGATATTATAAGTGATTTGGCGCCCAGGAATGAACGCAGATTGAGCCTTGCTAACAAGAACATCCAGCGATCCTTTCAACCGGTCAACAATAATCTAACTAATACACTTCAACAACACATTGCAACAAGCAATTGGCCGATACTCAGTAACACAAGAAGCATTAGTGACCTTCGGCACAAAACAAAGAAGAGTATGATTCAGCTGATACTCCAAGTTTCCAGAGTAGAAGAAATTATGTATCCCAATGAGAACATCCCTCCTAACCACATTCCAAGCTGATTTAAAAAATTTAGAGGAATACCCATCAGGTATAGTTAGTCTAACTAGTTGTTAATACGAATAGTTGAGGTAGAATGCTTCTTAATTGTCCTTAATGGGTCCATGTACATGTTATAACCCGGCTTCAGACAATTTGCGTTAAGGTAAAATTATATGTGATTAATATTTGAATATCTAATGGTATGCATGATAAAATAATATACATGGATGATATATGTGCAAA